>NW_023994881.1:0-201450 GCF_015586225.1 Lucilia sericata | reverse complement strand
ATAATTAATAATAATAATAAAGTCCACTTCCGAAAATCACTTAAACTAATATATTTCATTGAATTATAAAGCTATCGGGATACAATTCGACACAAGTATGTGTTGTATACATACAAATCATTCTACAAATTTTTTACGGATCGGTCCATTCGTCCAATATTGGACATAGCTCCCATATAAAGCCCACTTCCGAAAATCACTTAAAAGCACATTGTCAAATAAAGCTATCTTGATAAAATTCGACACAAATATGTTGGCAAAATTTTTGTTTCCTTATTGAGGGTACTAACATTTATGCATATGTCAAACTAATTTTAATTATATTTTAATATAATGATTAACTGAACACAGAACATACTCATTTTGAATTTTATCCGGATATAATCATTTAATTACGAATTAAGTGGTATTAAGTGATTTTCAGAAGTATACCTTATATGGGAACTTAGACAACCTATGGACCGATCCGGAATATAAAATCCGTAGAATGATTTATATATACAAAATACACATTTATGTCGAATTTTATCCCGATAACTTTGATTGTTAATGTTCATTTGAGTAGTTTTCGGAAATGGTCCTTATATGGGAGTTGTGACCAATTATCAACCGATAAGGAAAAAATTTCGTATAATGATTTATATGCCAAAAAAAAAAAAAAATGCAAGTCGAATTTTACTACAATAGATTTATTAATTAATGAAATATGTGCGTTTAGGTGATTTTCGGAAGTAAACTTTATATGTATAGGAGCTACGACCTTACACAAAACATATTTGTGTCGAATTTTATCAAGATATCTTTATTTGTTAATGAAATATGTGCGTTTAAGTGATTTTTTTGAAGGAGCTATTACCATATATGGAACAATCCGGAAAAAAATTGGTAGAATGATTTATATGCTCACAAAACATATTCAAGTCTTACTTTATCCAAATAGCTTTATTATTCAAAGAAATATGTGCGTTTAAGTGATTTTCGTAAGTGGACCCTCTATGGGAGCCTATACGGAAAAAATTTCGTAGAGTGATTCATATAAAGCCAAAACATATTTGTGTCGAATTTTATCAAGATAACTTTATTTGACAATGAAATATGTATTTTTAAGTGATTTTCGGAAATGGGGTTATATGGGAGCTATGACCAATAATGGACCGATCCATAAAAAATTTGGTGAAATGATTTGAATGTACACAAAACGTATTTTTGTCGAATTTTATCCCAATAGCTTTAGAATTCAATGAGATATATGTGTTTAAGTGATTTTCAGAAGTGGACCTTATATGGGAGCTATGACCAATTATGGGCCTATCCGGAAAAAAAATTAGTGGAATAATTTATATTTATACGAAATATATTTATGTCGAATTTTATCACGATAGCTTTATTTGACAATGAAATATGTATTTTTAAGTGATTTTCGGAAATGGGGTTATATGGGAGCTATGACCAATAATGGACCGATCCGTAACAAAATTAATAAAATGATTTGTATGTATACAAAACATATTTGTGTCGAATTTTATCCCGATATCTTTATAATTCAATGAAATATATGCGTTTAAGTGATTTTGGGAAGTGGACTTTATATGGGAGCTATGACCAATTATGGACCTATCCGGAAAAAATTTCGTAGAGGGATTTATATTTAGATTAAACATATTTGTGTCGAATTTCATCAAGATAGATTTATATGACAATGAAATATGAGCTTTTAAATGATTTTCGGAAGTGGGCCTTATATGGGAGCTATGACCAATAATGGACCGATCCGTAAAAAATTTCGTAGAATGATTTGTATGTACACAAAACCTGTTTAACTCGAATTTTATCACAATAGCTTTATTCATCAATGAAATATGTGCGTTTAGGTGATTTTCCGAAGTGGACCTTGTATGGGAGCTATGGCCAATTGTGGACCGACTGAGATCTGCGTTGACAGTATGATTTCTGTTCATATTTTATTTGCATGTACAAAATTTTGTGTTGACTACCGATATATTTGAGGGAGTTATTAGCGATAAACTAATTTCCGGGAATATATACCTTTGTATGGGGGCTATGGGAAATATTGGATCGATTGTAAAGATTTTCAACATAATTGAAAAATAATGTGTGACAAAATTCATCGAAATATCTTTGGTAGTTTATGAAAAAACTTCAAAAGAATGATGAAAAAAACGTAATTTTTTTCGAGGTAGTCTGAAATTTTTACTCATAGCTTTTTACGTTGTGAACCGATTTTGCTGATTTTCAATACCAAACTGCTTAGGATAACAATAAATATTTTGGGTGAATTTAGTTGATTTCCTTTGCTTAGTTTTAACGTGAGCGTGTTTTACACAGACAGACAGACAGACGGACAGACGGACATAGCTAAATCGACTCAGAATTTCATAAGGACCCAGAATATATATACTTTGTTGGGTCTTAGATGAATATTTCTTGGTGTTACACACGGAACGACAAACTTATATATACCCTCTATCACCACTGATGGTGGTGGAGTGTATAAAAACACTTACTCATGGGAACGCTAATAACGATTTTAATGTAAGGTGTGAAAAATGAGAATAATATTGTATTGTATTTAATTAATCAATCCCCCCATTAAAATTCCGCCCATTTTGCTCTAAATGTTCGCATGAATGTCAAAGTTCTTCATGTAAAATTTGAAGATTCTAGCTTTTATAGTATCATAGATATATAGATATAAAATTTTTTCTATTTAATTCATAACGGGGTTCCAAGCCACCCCCTGATGAAAGTCCGCTTTTTTTCCCAAAATGTTCATATGAATATGAAAGTTCTTAGTGCAAAATTTTAAGAATCTAGTTCTATTAGTTTCCAAGATAAAAGATTTTTTGTATTTAATTCGTATGGGAGGTGCCGCTCCCCCCATTGGTAGTCCGCCAATTTATCACCCATAATGTTTTAAGATATGTTAAAGTTCTTCGTGCAAAATTTGAAGATTTTAACTATAAGAGTTTCAAGATAAACGAATTTTTGTATTTAATTAGCCCCCTGCTGCTAGTGTGCCCACTTTTTATCCTAAATAATCATATTGAAACTTAAGTGGATCCTACAGTTTGAGGACTCTAACTGTTTATTTCTGAGATATACTGATTTAATATTTCTTATATGGAAGGTGCACGCCAACTATAGCCATTCCGCCCATTTTGTCTCAAGTTGTCCGTGCAAAATTTGAGGACTCATACATACAACTACATACATACATTACATACATACATACATCATACATACATACATACATACATACATATACATACATACATCCATACATACATACATACATACATACATACATACATACATACATACTACATACATACATACATACATACATACATACATACATACACATACATACATACATACATACATACATACATACATACATACATACATACATACATACATACAAACATACATACATACATACATACATACATACATACAACATACATACATCATACATACATACTACATACATACATACATCATACATACATACAGACATACATACATCTACATACATACATACACTACACATACATACATACAGACAGACAGCAGAATACAGACGACATACAGACAGACAGGACATACGACATACATACATACATACATACAATATACATACATACTACATACATACATACATACATACATACATACACATACATACATACATACATACATACATAAATACATAATACAACAACATACAGACATACATACATACATACATACATACAACATACATACATAACATACATACATACATACAGACATACATACATAATACATACATACATACATACATACATACATACATACATACATACATACATACATACATACATACATACATACATACATACATACATACATACATACATACATACACATACATACTTACATATTTAAGTTCTTCGTGCAAAATTTGAAGAATTTAGTTCCTTTAGTTTCTCAGATAAACGAATTTTTGTATTTAATTAATGGGGAGGAGCCGCTCCCCTCATGGGTAGTCCGCCAATTTATTACCCAAAATGTTTAAATTGTTATTCGTGTAAAATGTTAAGATTCTAACTGTAACAGTTTCCAAGATAAACGAATTTATGTATTTAATTTGTATGGGAGGTGAAACGCCTCCTAATGCAAGTCCGCCTACTTTTTGTCCTAAATAATCATATTGACACTAAAGTGGCTCCGACAAAGTTTGAGGACTCTAACAGTTATATTATCTCAAATATACGGATTTAATATTTTCTTAATATGGGCGTGGCTCCCCACCCACTTGGAATTTGAAAATAAAAAGTAGCCCATTACCTATTCCAGACATGCAGGAATACGCTGTGAAAATTTGAAGAAAATCGCTTCAGCCATTTAGTAGTCTATAACGTTCAAACATACAAACAAACACACATTCATTTTTATATATATAGATAGAAGATAATTATTTTCTTAATTTTTTTGTAATCAAGGATTCACGTCCATATTTTTTAAATGCTAAAATACATTTTTGCACAATGTTCAAAAAAAAATGTTCACATTAAAAATGTTTATTATTCGATTGCCCATAAGGACATTCAAATGACATTCAAGTATCTTTATACCCTCCACCACCATCAGTGGTGATAGAGGGTATATATAAGTTTGTCGTTCCGTGTGTAACACCAAGAAATATTCATCTAAGACCCAACAAAGTATATATATTCTGGGTCCTTATGAAATTCTGAGTCGATTTAGCTATGTCCGTCTGTACGTCTGTCTGTGTAAAACACGCTCACGTTAAAACTAAGCAAAGGAAATCAACTAAATTCACCCAAAATATTTATTGTTATCCTAAGCAGTTTGGTATTGAAAATCAGCAAAATCAGTTCACAACGTAAAAAGCTATGAGAAAAAATTTCAGACTACCTCGAAAAAAATTATGTTTTTTTCATCATTCTTTTGAAGTTTTCTCATAAACTACCAAAGATATTTCGATGAATTTTGTCACACATTATTTTTTCATGGCAGTGATCAATTGTGTTGAAAATCTTTACAATCGATCCAATATTTCCCATAGCCCCCATACAAAGGAAATTAGTTTATCGCTAATAACTCCCTCAAATATATCGGTATCAACACAAAATTTTGTACATGCAAATATAATATGAACAGAAATCATACTGTCAACGCAGATCTCAGTCGGTCCACAATTGGCCATAGCTCCCATACAAGGTCCACTTCGAAAAATCACCTAAACGCACATATTTCATTGATGAATAAAGCTATTGTGATAAAATTCGAGTTAAACAGGTTTTGTGTACATACAAATCATTCTACGAAATTTTTTACGGATCGGTCCATTATTGGTCATAACTCCCATATAAGGCCCACTTCCGAAAATCATTTAAAAGCTCATATTTCATTGTCATATAAAGCTATCTTGATGAAATTCGACACAAATATGTTTAGTCTAAATATAAATCACTCTACGAAATTTTTTCCGGATAGGTCCATAATTGGTCATAGCTCCCATATAAATTCCACTTCCCAAAATCACTTAAACGCATATATTTCATTGAATTATAAAGATATCGGGATAAAATTCGACACAAATATGTTTTGTATACATACAAATCATTTTATTAATTTTGTTACGGATCGGTCCATTATTGGTCATAGCTTCCATATAACCCCATTTCCGAAAATCACTTAAAAATACATATTTCATTGTCAAATAAAGCTATCGTGATAAAATTCGACATAAATATATTTCGTATAAATATAAATTATTCCACTAATTTTTTTTCCGGATAGGCCCATAATTGGTCATAGCTCCCATATAAGGTCCACTTCCGAAAATCACTTAAACACATATATCTCATTGAATTCTAAAGCTATTGGGATAAAATTCGACAAAAATACGTTTTGTGTACATTCAAATCATTTCACCAAATTTTTTATGGATCGGTCCATTATTGGTCATAGCTCCCATATAACCCCATTTCCGAAAATCACTTAAAAATACATATTTCATTGTCAAATAAAGTTATCTTGATAAAATTCGACACAAATATGTTTTGTCTTTATATGAATCACTCTACGAAATTTTTTCCGTATAGGCTCCCATAGAGGGTCCACTTACGAAAATCACTTAAACGCACATATTTCTTTGACTAATAAAGCTATTTGGATAAAGTACGACTTGAATATGTTTTGTGAGCATATAAATCAATCTACCAATTTCATTGTCAAATAAAGTTATCTTGATAAAATTCGACACAAATATGTTTTGTCTTTATATGAATCACTCTACGAAATTTTTTCCGTATAGGCTCCCATAGAGGGTCCACTTACGAAAATCACTTAAACGCACATATTTCTTTGAATAATAAAGCTATTTGGATAAAGTACGACTTGAATATGTTTTGTGAGCATATAAATCATTCTACCAATTTTTTTCAAAATTTTGTACATGCAAATATAATATGAACAGAAATCATACAGTCAACGTAGATATCAGTCGGTCCACAATTGGTCATAGCTCCCATATAAGGTCCACTTCCGAAAATCACCTAAATGTATATATTTCATTGATGAATATAGCTATTGTGATAAAATTCGAGTTAAATATGTTTTGTGTACATACAAATCAATCTAGCAAATTTTTTACGGATCGGTCCATTATTGGTCATAGGTCCCATATAAGGCCCACTTCCAAAAATAATTTAAAAGCTTATATTTCATTGTTAAATATAGCTATCTTGAAAAATATGTTCAGTCTAAATATGAATCACTCTACGAAATTTTTTCCGGATAGGCCCATAATTAATAATAAATAATAAAGTCCACTTCCGAAAATCACTTAAACTAATATATTTCATTGAATTATAAAGCTATCGGGATACAATTCGACACAAGTATGTGTTGTATACATACAAATCATTCTACAAATTTTTTTACGGATCGGTCCATTCGTCCAATATTGGTCATAGCTCCCATATAAAGCCCACTTCCGAAAATCACTTAAAAGCACATTGTCAAATAAAGCTATCTTGATAAAATTCGACACAAATATGTTTTGTCGTTATATGAGTCACTCTACGAATTTTTTTCCGGATAGGCTCATAATTGGCCATAACTCCCATATAAAGTCCACTTCCGAAAATCACTTAAACGCATATATTTCATTAAATTCTAAAAATATAAGGATAAAATTCGACTTGAATATATTTTATGTGCATATATCATTCTACCACTTTTTTCCCGGATTGGTCCATTATTGGTCATAGCTCCCATATAAGTCCCACTTCCGAAAATAACTTAAACGCACATATTTAATTGTTAAATAAAGTTATCTAGATAAAATTCGGCACAAATACGTTTTATCTTTATATGAATCACTCTTCCAAAATTTTCCGGATTGGTCCATATATGGTAATAGCTGCTATATAAGGTCCATTTCAAAAAAATCACTTAAGCGCACATATTTCATTATCAAATAAAGATATCTTGATAAAATTCGACAAAAATATGTTTTGTGTAAGGTCATAGGTCGTATACATATAAAGCACTTCCGAAAATCACCTAAACGCACATATTTCATTAATTAGTAAATCTATTATAGTAAAATTCGAATTGATCTTTTTTTTGCATATAAATCATTATATGAAATTTTTTCCTTTTCGGTCGATAATTGGTCACAATTCCCATATAAGGACCATTTCCGAAAATTACTCAAATGCACATTAACCACCAAAGTTATCGGGATAAAATTCGACATAAATGTGTATTTTGTATATATAAATCATTCTACGGAATTAATATACATTTTTCTCGACCTTATTAAAATTAGTTTTACATAGGCATTAATGTTAGTACCCTCAATACGGAAACAAAAATTTTGCCAAGTTATCTGAAAATTAGATATTTAAATGAGTTTTAATAAAAAGTAGCTTGCTGGTGGAGGGTATTTAAGATTCGGCATAGCCGAATATAGCACTCTAACTTGTTTTGATTATTTCGTTTCGTATGTTTGAATGGCTGTGTGTTTTATTGCCATGTGTGTGTATGTTGTTTTTGTTTCTTGGTGTATTCAGTTTCGTATGTTTGGATAGCTGTGTGTTTCATTGCCTTGTGTATATTGTTTTTGTTTCTTAGTGTATTCGTATGTTTGGATGTCTGTTGGTTTCATTGCGTTGTGTATTTGGTTTTTGTTTTTTTGTGTACTTCGTTTCGGATGTTTGGATGTCTGTTGGTTTTACTACCTTGTGTATTCGTGTTTATTTCGTTTAACGTTGTTGTTGTTTATTTTGTTTAGCTAATACTATAATAATGATATTGTCGTGAAAATGAAATAAATTTAAATTTTATAAAATTTATATTTTTTAAATACACTATGGTGAAGGGTATATAAGATTCGGCACAGCCGAATATAGCACTCTTACTTGTTATCTATATAATTAATAGGCAAGACGATTTTTTGTGACCCCTTTTACTCTTACAGTATACATCTGATCTAGGCAAAAAATATATCATTTTGAAGGTATTTGTTCGCAGATGTGCACAATATATATATATTAGTGAGATCGGTTCAGAATTTTACGAGCTATAAGCGTTTAAAGTTGTTACTAATACATAGAAACAATAGTCACACGTACGTATTTTTGAAATTAAAAACAATCAAACAAAGCAAGAAACAAAACAAAAAAGTAAACCGTGTTGTTTACTTTTTTAAAAAAAGAGAGGAGAGTGCAGAAACGTTTAACTTCTCTGTTACTGTTTTCTTTTTGTATTTCGCATGATATTTGTTTTTTTGTTTTTAATAAGATTTTTGTAAACAAATATGTATGTAAACAGGCTTAGGCAAAGCGAAAATAGGATTTTATTGTTTCATATTTTTGTGTAAAGAGCTAAATTGTGAATCAGATAATGATCTATTTTGTTATAATATCGTTACGATTGTTACCAAATCGAAAGAAATATTTTTATAAGAATTAGGACTTCAGTTTTATATTCAGAGTTTTCTATTGGAGGTTTTTCGTTATTTAAACTTTTCAAGATAATTAAATCGAAGTACATTCCCGAGGAAACAACGAACTGGTAATATAAAAAGATGTGTAAATAATGCTTGGGGACACCTCAAGATATGTCAAACAATATACTGATATTGGTATTTGACCTGGAAAAATATTGGTAGGACATCAGTAATTTTTTTTTTTAATTTTAAGTATTGATATCGTAAAGTAATGACAAATATCGGTTACATTAATGAATTTTCAATTCCCTAACTTTTTAACGACCGTATAATATTTTAAAGACAAAGATCGGAAAA
Source organism: Lucilia sericata (assembly GCF_015586225.1). Lineage (NCBI taxonomy): Eukaryota > Metazoa > Arthropoda > Insecta > Diptera > Calliphoridae > Lucilia > Lucilia sericata. The sequence goes on along the minus strand of NW_023994881.1, from coordinate 192,101 downwards.
ATACAAGAATGTCAAAAGTTATGTATTGAAATATTTTTAAAATACAAAATTATTAACGTGAACTTTTTATTGGTCGTTACACTGCCGATACTTTTCAATTATGTTTAACGAAAAAATCGGTGAAATAAAATACTGAACTGCGGTACATAATTATTAGTTTTGATTGATTTGGAAGATTTAAATGATGGATTAACGAATTGATTCAGTGTCAGTAAGTAATAAAAAAAGCCTGTATAAAATATAAGTAAAGTTTAGTTGGTCATGCCGGAAAATAATACAATGCAATAAATGGATAGGTATATCGCTTAAATGCAGGTTTAGCACAGTGAGGATTTGTTGATATTCTTCTTTTTTGGGTTATTCTAACCAATTAGGAAATAGTAGTGTAAAGTGAAAACTGTAAGTTGAATAGGTGATGGCTATATGCTAAATACAAATATATGAAACTGCTAGATAAAACTGCTAAATATAAATCATGTCTTTTGGGATGAAGAGTGTTTAACCGTACTTTTTATCGTTTATTTAATAAATGTTGGTCTGCTGAAGTCTTTGTCGAGTGTTATAAGGGATAATTTATACAGCACATACATATCTGATGGATGGACTACTAATGACATCCAAATAAAATTTATTTATAATTAGATAAGACATTATTTATTTTAAATATTTTTATTGTTTTGAAAAATTATTTAGAACATTTCCACTCTGTATTTTGAACAGCTAACATTTCTTTACTGGTGTGTACAGTAGAGTACTCCAGCATTGTGAAGGTAGCGTATATGTGTAGGGATTAATAAGTTGATAGAAAAAATTTTCGTTATTTTTTACTTTTAAAATAGTTGAAAAACAAGTGGTACAACTAATTTTGACAATATTTGATAATATCAGATTTGAACTTCAAAAATAGGGTTTTATTTTAGAATATTTATGCAATTTTTCCAGCATTGGTTCTGGTCGAATTTCGACCGCTGGGCGAACTCTAGTATATATAAATGCATCTATAAATAATATGGGTATTCATATGTTATTACATATAACTGATAACCTCAATCATGGTCATCCATTAAACTGTCTTCCAGCAAATTGGTGATCACCTCCTCGCTCTTTGGATTTGACTCCTCCGGGTAGCCTGAAGTGGCTATTAATGCAGTGGGTACTGTTGATGGCTCTGCGGTGTCCTTATCAGGCATAGGAATAGCAGTATTTTTAATAGACACATTCCCAATTCTGGAGAGTACTGTTGTTCTGTCTTCTGGCGGGTGAGTGATTTCCTCCTTGCTTTTACGATTTGACTCCTCAACATTGCCAGTACTTGCTAATGATGCTTTGGGTACTGTCTTAGGTGTTTTAGTGTCCTTGTCGGGGCCGGTTTTGACAGCCCTTTCAATTGGCGCCTTCCCAATTTTGGAAAGGGCAACTACACTTTCTTCTGGCGAGTTAATGGTAAATTCCTCGATTTTATGATTTGACTCCTCAACGTTATCAGTAGTGGATACTGATGCTGTGGTCTTAGGTTTTTTAGTGTCCTTTTCGAGGCTTGTTGTAACAGCCCTTCCAATCAGCACCTTCCCAATTTTAAATATGACAGCTTTAGAGGCGAAGTAAGCCCTAACTTTATTCTTGGCAAGACTAGCCATGGATTTCTGGTCGATACCTATTACAAATAAAGGTCCCTCAGGTTCTTCTTTCCTGTAAAAGACATCCCATTTTTCCACGGCCAGCTCAGCATTATGACCTCCAAGAATTTCCAGTATACGTTCATTAGCCAGTTTACTACCCCATCCTTTTATGTAGACAGTGGACTTTAAGAGCACCGGAAGCTCGCTCTTCTTTGCCAGTCCCAGCCTAGCGCCGTCCCAGGGAGGAGGGATACTTTCCACCAAGTTCTTTAAGGTGCTAACACATTGGTGAGATGCCAACCTCTCAAACATCACACCCATGCTGAACTCGCAGCTCTCGTTCTCTATTGGTTGTTTGCCCTTTGAAGCGATTGCATGGTCCACTATCTTATTGCTGACCAGGTCTTCTATTTTACTCTGTTGGTCTATTGGAATTTGCCTGTCGAATTACCGACATCGTAAACTGCATAGCAGAGATCGTCCCGGTGCCTACTTCTGGCAACTTTGGCGTAAGATGGCGGCACTTTTCCTCCGTCTAGCATCTCCTTCCTCGTTTTTCGGGGATTCTTTTGAGATACCCTTACCTTTGAGGTTGATTTCACCGACGTGATCGTCTTCGGAATATCTGGCTTGGCGTTGTCACCCTTACTCGCAGGATTCTCACTTGAGGTTCCTTTGAGTGAAGTATGGCTTGGCTTCGACTGTGTATTAGAAAACGGGGAGCTCTTTTTCTTCTTAGGTTTATTCTCAGTTGTCAACTCCTCGGGAGACCTGATCCTTTTTGCCTCAGATCTTGTGAGATAGTCCGATTTTTCCTTTGGAGTATCGTGGGATTGAAGCATCTTTTTCAACTTCCTTAGTAATAGGTAGTTTAGCTATGCTATCACTCACCTCTTTCACCATTTGTTTTATTTCATCCTTTTTGGGATTTGCTATAATGGTATTATTATTATCATCTGAGGATTCAGAGTCGGAGCCCTCACCTATATTTAAAGGCTGAGGTAGCTTAGAGCTCTCTCCGAGTACATGCTTCTCTTTCACCCCTATATTTTTGCCAGTGGCATGCTGTACACTTGACATATTTTGCTCACGATTGCAGGATGTCGACGACACGTGACTCGCGAGTAGATCAACACTTGCCGCCGGTACTGGGTTATTTAGGCCCTGCACTGTAACTTTTATCTTTTTATTTTTATTTTCCATATTTGTTTTTTTCCAGTTTTTTGGTCCGCGGGGAATATAATATTCCCAGGTGGTGGACAATCTGCCCTCCCTCAGCTTAAGTGAAATTAAAGCTGGGAGAGGACAGATGGTCCATCACCACCCCCTATCCACCACCCGGGGACGCGCTCGGTAGGAAAAACTGGAAAACTCCCCCGAGAAAAATGTGATTTAATTTTCATAATAGAGCATTTATTTGAATTGTACCTAGTCTCAGATATACTTAAGCCGTTTATTGTCGAATAAAATTGTAGACACTTAAATCAAATTTTGAAGGGGGTTTTGTATAGGGGCTATGGTCAAATGAGACCCTATAATTATAAAATTCATGAGAGTCATCGAGGCTAGTATAGAACTTGGTTTTGCAGTTTTTGTCGAGATACGAGTATATTGAACATAATTATGAACTTAAAAGCCCTATTCGTCGGGTTCAGTTGTAAGGGGCTAGGTGAAATAATGAACCAATGTTAATCATTTTCAATAGGCTTCGTCTCCGGTACCATAGAAGATGATGTGCCAAATTTCATTGAATTATCTTCAAAATTGAGACCTGAAGTTTGATTACAAGCTTCACAAGCCCTAATCGACTCAGAAAATTGTTCTAAGCCGATTGGTAAAGTGGTGTAGTGTATAAATAGGCTATAAAAATAAGTTTTGTACGGATCGGTCCATAATTGTTCATATCTGTCATATAAGATCCACTTCAGAAAATCGCACATTTCATTGATAAATAAATATATCGGAATAAGGATATTTTGTGTATATAAGAAATCTTTTTTTATATACCCTCCACCACAATCAGTGGTGATAGAGGGTATATATAACTTTGTCATTCCGTGTGTAATACCAAGAAATATTCATCTGAGACCCAACAAAGTATATATATTCTGGGTCCTTATGAAGTTCTGAGTCGATTTAGCTATGTCCGTCTGTCCGTCCGTCCGTCCGTCTGTCTGTGTAAAACACGCTCAAGTTAAAATGAAGAAATATAATTTAACCAAATTCACCCAAAACATTCATTATTATCCGGTACAGTTTCGTATTGAAAATGAGCAAAATCTGTTCACATTGAGAAAAGTTATGAATCAAAATTTGAAACAACCTCGAAAAAATAAGCATTTTTGCACATTCTGATGTAATTTTCTCGAAAACTATTCAAGATAATTTCATGAAAGTCATCATACATTCGTTTCTACACAAGATATTTATTTCTGCTGAAAATTGCCAGCATCGGTCCATAATTTCATATACCTCCCATACAAAAGTGCATATTCCCGGAAAATAAGTTTTTTTTTAATAACTTCCGTCAGAATGTTGATATCTTCACAAAATTTTACAAATTAAAATCTTATGTTAATAGAATTCATTAAGAGAAAAAATTTTCTGGATCGGTATATAATTGGACATAGCTCCCATACAAGGTCCCCTCTCGAAAATCATTTAACGGGCATAACTCATTACTAAATTAAGATATCCATATAAAATTTGGAATAAGTATTGCTCATATGCACAAAAATATTACTATGAAATTTTTTTCCGATCGGTCCATAATTGGTCATAGCTCCCATACGAGGTCCCCTCCCGAAAATCACTTAAACACACTAACTCATTACTAAATTAAAATATCCATATAAAATTTGGTACAAGTATTGCTCATATGCACAGAAATATTACTGTCACAGCTCCCATACAAGGTCCAATCCCGAAAATCACTTAAACACACATAACTCATTACTAAATTAAAATATCCATATAAAGTTTGGTACAAGTATTGCTCTAACATATAGAAATATTACTATGGAATTTTTTTCCGATCGGTCCATAATTGGTCATAGCTCCCGTACAAGGTCCCCCTCCGAAAATCACTTAAACGCACATAACTCATTACTAAATATTGATATATAAACATTTAGAACAAATATTGCTCTTATATACATAAATTACACTATAAAATTGTTTTGCAATCGGTCCATATTTGGTCATAGCTCTCATACTAGGTCCCCTCCAGAAAATCACTTAAATGCACAATATTCATTACCAAATAATGATATAGATACAGAATTTTGAAATTTTGTCTTTATATACATAATTGGTCATAGCTCACATACAAGGTTCTTTTACGAAAATTTCTTAAACTCACATTACTCATTACCAAATAAAGCTATTGACACAAAATTTGGCACAAATATTATTCTTGTATACAAAAATTATATTTTAAGATTTTTTCAAGATCGGTTCATAATATGGTTGCAATCTGTCCCGTACAAGGTTCCCTTCCGAAAATCACTTAAACACACATTACTTATTACTAAATGACGATATAGATACAAAATTTGACTGAAATATAGTTTTTATATACAGAAATGTTACTTAAAGATCTTTTTACGATCGGTCCATAATTGATAATATCTCCCATACTAGGTCCTGCCCCGAAAATTTGAATTTCCTTGAGTTCTTCACACAAATTATTAAGTATCGTTAAAGCATATCTTTGGGCGCTATAAAAATATAAAAGAAAATGGGGTTTATAATGTTCAAAAAATCTTGGAATTGTAAAAGATTTAAGCTGTTTAACTCTTGGGGTTTTTCTATTTAAGATATGAGAAAACTTATTTCTATAAATATTTGATCAATTAAAACAGTATTAATATAAAAGTAGCTGGTGGAGGGAATTTAAGATTCGGCTTAGCCGAATATAGCACTCTAACTTGTTTAACTTAGGATCAATTATAATTGGTCTTAGTTCTCATATGAGGCCCATTTCCATAAGTTACTTTTTCCAATATATTTCATTCAATTATAAATATATACGGATAAAATCCGACACAGTGTGTTTTTTATCGAAAAATCATTCTGTGAAATTTTGTTCGGATTGGCCAATAATTGGCAATATCTCCAAAAAAGTATATATGATTTCTAAATGATAGCACCCTCATCACGGAAGCACAATTTAAACTTTCACAATTTATTAAATACGTATCTAGTAATATTTATAAGGGTTTTCATCAAAAGTAGCTTGCAGGGTATTTAAGATTCGGCATAAACGAATATAGCACTTTGACAGTTTTTTTCCGTAATCTTAGCAGAGTTTTTATACCCACCATTGATTTTGTCATTCCGTGTGTAACACATCGAAATATTGTTCACAGACCCCATAAAGTATATATATTCTGGGACCTCGTAAGATTCTAAGACGATCTAGCTATGTCCGTCCGTCTGTCCGTCTGTCTGTTGTTGGCACGATAGCGTCCACAAAAAAAGAGATATTGAGATGAAATTTTCCCAAAATATTTTTTATTGATCAGAAATGTTTGGTATTGAAAATGGGCAAAATCGGTCAATGATTTCACATAGCCCCCATACAAATGTACCCCCGGAATATTTGTAAAAAGCTTCAAACATTCACAAATTCGTTGTTTATGAAGCAAATGGCGCAAAATTTAGCATAAGTCAGTTCCGAAATAAAATTCTGAATTATGTCGGACATAGAACCACAATTGGCCCTACCCCCCATATAAGGTCCCCTTTTGAAAATTACTATAATTCTGATTACTGGCTTAAACATACGAATATAGCGACGAAATTTGCTAAACATGGGTTTCTTGCAAGCCAATATCTCTCCACCAAACTATATGTGGATCGGTCCATAATTGACCCTACCCCCCATATAAGGTCCCCTTCAGAAAATGACATTAACGGTCATTATTGGCGTAAAAATACGAGTATAGCGATGAAATTTGACACAGGTAAGTTTTATATGAGCCAAAATCTCTCTACCAAATTGTATGTGGATCGGTTCATAATTGGCCCTACCCCCCATACAAGGTTCCCTTCAGAAAATGACTTTAACGCTCATTATTGGCGTAAAAATACGAGTATAGCGATGAAATTTGACATAAGTAAGTTTCATACGAGTAAAAATCTCTCCACTAAATTTCATGTGGATCGGTCCATAATTGCCCCTACCCCCCATATAAGGTCCCCTCCATAAAATTACTTTAACGCTCATTACCGGCATAAAAATACGAGTATAGCGATGAAATTTCACAGAAGTAAGTTTTATATGACTTCTCTCTACCAAATTTTATGTGGATCGGTCCATAATTGCCCCTATCCGCCCATATAAGGTCCCCTTCTGAAAATGTCTTTAACGATCATTATTGGCGTAAAAATACGAGTATAGGGAAGAAATTTGACAGAAATAAGTATCTTAGGAGCCAAAACCTTTATGTGGATCGGGCCTTAAATGACCCTATCCCGCATATAAGGTCCCTAACAGAAAATTACTTTAACGCTCATTACTGGCCTAAAAAAGCGAGTAAGGCGATGAAATTCGATATAGTTTTGTATGAGCTAACATCTCTCTACAAAATTTTGTGGGGATCGGTCCATAATTGACTCTACCTTTCATTTAAGGTCCCCATCAGAAAATAACTTAAACGCTCATTACTGGAGTAAATGAAATTCGATGCAATTCGACATAAACTAATTTTTAGCTAAAATCTCTCTACCATATTTTATGAGGATCGGTCCATAATTAACCTTAACCCCGTATAAGGTCCCTTTAAGAAAATGACTTTAATGCTCATTACTGGCTAAAAAATACAAGTAGATCTATGAAATTTGAAATAAATAAACTGAAATCTTCCTTCCGACTTTTGTGAGAATTGGTCCATATGTGTATATATAACCCTACTCCCTATATAAATTAACATATTTAATTCGAAAGAGCACTGTCAATAGTTAAACCCCCATTAATGGACATCTTTCAAATATTACAATGATGTTCTCATTAATATCGATACATAATAATAAAATATTCAAAATATCAAAGTTTATTTATATGACAGTGATTTGATGGTGGGTATATAAGATTCGGCATAGCCGAATATAACACTCTTACTTGTTTGTTTTAACTTTTCTTAAATGAATTCACTCTTCCAAATTGAAAATATTTCTTATTTAAATTTTACTATTTTTTAATCAAACTAAAAAACATATTTATACTCTCCACCACCATCAGTGGTGATAGAGGGTATATATAAGTTTGTCATTCCGTTTGTAACGCCGAGAAATATTCATTTGAGACCCAAAAAAGTATATATATTCTTGGTCCTTATGGATTCTGAGTCGATTTAGATTTGTCCGTCTGTCTGTAGAAAACACGCTCACGTTAAAACAAGTAAGAAAGTATAGTCGGGCGTGGCCGACCATATGATACCCTACACCAGTTATGAATATTTTATGTGATTTATTTATCATAATAAAGCATTTATCTTCAATATTCCCTTGTTCCGATACATTTAAGCAATTTATGGATGAAAAACTAATTTTCTGAAAGATGCTTTATATGGGGGCTAGGGGCAAATATGGACCAAGCCCGATAAAATTTTGTGAATATATTTATATTTACATAATATTTTATTGTGCTGAATTTCATCACGATATTTGTGTTTATAAGTTAATTTGGGACATTCAAGTAATTTTCTGAAGAGGACTTTGTATGGGAGCTAGGGTCAAATGGGGCCCGATCTTTATGAAATTTGGCAGGGTCATCAAGACTTCTATAAAACTTAGTTGTGCCGTATTTTATCGATATATCTATATATTTAACATAATTATGAGCTCAGAAGCCCTTTTCGGGGGCTTCTGTTCTATGGGGGCTAGGTGAAATAATGGACCGATTTTAGCCATTTTCAATAGGCTTCGTCCTTGGGTCAAATAAAACGTGCGTGCCAAATTTCATCCAATTATCTTGAAAATTGCGACCTGTACCTTGCGCACAAGGTTTACATGGACAGCCAGCCAGCCAGCCAGCCAGCCAGCCAGACGGACGGACGGACATAGCTTAATCGACTCAGAAAACGATTCTAAGCCGATTGGTATACTTTAAGGTGGGTCTAGGACGAATATTTTTATATGTTACAAACATCAGCACAAATCCAATATACCCTCCCCACTAAAGTGGTGTAGGGTATAATGAAGCAACGGAACTTTATTAAATTCACCCAAAATATTCATTGATATCATAGCAGTTTGGTATTGTTCGGTGAAATAGGTTCAGAGTTATGAGTAAAATTTGAGACAACCTCAAAAAAATTGTGCTTTTCAAAAATTTATTTGTATTTTTTACAAAAACTACTGCAGATACATTGATGAATTTTGTCAGAGATATAACTCTTGTTGCAAGGATCAACATTGTTAAAAATCGGAAAAATCGGTTCACAATTACATATACCTCCCATACAAACGTACATATTCCCCGAAATTAATTTATTGTTAATAACTTCCGAAATAATGCCGATATTTTTACGAAATTTTACAAATTTAAATTCTATGCCAATAGAATTTATATAAAGAAACAATTTTCTGAATCGGTCCATAATTGGCCATAGCTCCCATATAAGGTTACCTTCCGAAAAACTTTTAAACGCACATAACTCATTACCAAATAACGATATTCATACAAACTTTGGCACAAATATTGCTTTTATCTACAGAAATCTTACTGTACATTTTTTCACGATCGGTTCACAATTGGTCATAGCTTCCATACAAGGTCTCCTTCTCAAAATCACTTAAACACATATTTCTCATTACCAAATAAAGGTATACATACGAAATTTAGCACAAACATTGCTTCTATATACAGAAATGATACTGTAAAATTTGTTTACGATCGGTCCTTATTTGGTCGTAGCTCCCATACAAGGTCTCCTTTCGAGAATCACTTAAACGCATAAAACTCTTTACGAAATAAAGATATCCATACAAAATTTCGCACAAATGTTGCTTTTATCTACAGAAATCTTATTATATTTTTTTTTTACGGTCGATCCATAATTGGTCATAGCTCCCATTTAAGGTCCCCTTTCGAGAATAACTTAAACGCATATTACTAATTACCAAATAATGATATCCACAAAAAATTTGGCACAAACATTTATTTTTGAATTTTGTCATACATATAGTTTGGAAATCCACTGAGTTGTTTATTTTTCGCAAAAAATTAAATAAAAACTGTCCAAAACAAACAGGATTCGAACTTAAAATCCCCCAGTTGCTAGTTTTACGTCATTCCACTACACTATTAACTAGCTTCGTAATTGTTTGCAACTAATGTTCACATAGAAATTCTCTTTCCTGTTTGTGTAAAAAATTGTTGTTAACCCAAGATCAAATAAAATGTGCACTTTGAGAAAGTGTAACTGTTAATTTCTTATGCTATTCAGCAACATCAGTGTTGATAAAAGTTATTCAGCAGCAATGTTTTGTACAAACAGAAAATAACATGGCATTTTTATATGAAAAATATTAGTTAACGAAGGACAAAATAATGAAGTGGTACAGTGGATGGAAGGGAGAATTAAGAAACTGAGCATTGCAGGTTCGATTCCTGGTCGATTTATCTTTTTTTGTCATAAATAATTATTTTTTATACCCTCCACCACCATCAGCGGTGATAGAGGGTATATATAACTTTGTCATTCCGTGTGTAACACCAAGAAATATTCATCTGAGACCCAACAAAGTATATATATTCTTGGACCTTATGAAATTCTGAGTCGATTTAGCTATGTCCGTCTGTCCGTCCGTCCGTCCGTCTGTCTGTCTGTCTGTCTGTATAAAACATTCTCACGTTAACACGAAGCAACAAAAATTTACGAAATTCACCCAAAATATTTATTATTGTCCTAGGCAGTTTGGTATTGAAAATAAGCAAAATCGGTTCACACCGGGAAAAGTTATGAATCAAAATTTGAAACAACCTCGAAAAAATAAGCATTTTTACACATTCTGATGTAATTTTCTCGAAAACTATGCAAGATAATTCCATGAAAATCACCATACATTCGTTTCTACACAAGAGCTTGACTTCTGCTGAAAATTGCCAGAATCGGTCAACAATTTCATATACCTTCCATACAAAAGTACATATTCCCGGAAAATGGGTTTTTTGTTAATAACTTCCGTCACAATGTCGAAATCTTTACAAAATTTTACAAATTAAAATCTTATGTGAATAGAATTCATTCAGGGAAAATTTTTTCTGGATCGGTCCATAATTGGACATAGCTCCCATACAAGGTCCCCTCACGAAAATAACTTAAACGCGCATAACTCATTACAAAATTAAGAAATCCACATAAAATTTGGTACAAGTATTGCTCATATGAACGAAAATATTACTGTGACATTTTTCTCCGAGCGGTCCATAATTGGTCATAGCTCCCATACAAGGTCCTTTTACGAAAATCTCTTAAACGCACATTACTCATTACCAAACAAAGTTATTGATAAAAAATTTGGGCCAATTATTAATTTTGTATACAAAAATTATATTTCAAGATTTTTTCACGATCGGTTCATAACATGGGTGCGGTCGGTCCCATACAAGGTTCCCTTCAGAAAATCACTTAAACACACATTACTTATTACTAAATTACGATATAGATACAAAATTTGACTGAAATATAGCTTTTAAGAACAGAAATTTTGCTTAAAGAATTTTTTACGATCGGTCTATAATTGGTCATATCTCCCATACTATGTCCTGCCCTAAAAGCGCTTTAAACGTATTTAACTATGGTTGCATTATCAATTTGTGTAGAACAAAATTATATACTTTTATTTTGAAAATCCTTAAATCTTTTACACACATGCAACATGCAAATTACTAAATATCGCTAAGCGCTATAAAAATATAAAGAAAATGGAGTTTGTAATGTTCAATAAATCATGGAATTGTAATAGATTTAAGCTGTTTAAATCTTTATATTTTTTCTATTGGAGACATGAGAAAACTTATTTCTACAAATATTTGATCAATTAGAAAAGTATTAATATATAAGTAGCTGGTGGAGGATATTTAAGATTCGGCTCAGCCGAATATAGCACTCTAACTTGTTTTTCATAGGATCAACAACGTTGAAAATCTATTGTACCTCCCGTACAAAATTATATAAGTTTTATAACTATAACTATTACCATACATTTCTCTCACAAATATAAATTATTTTAAATACAGAACATAGGTTAAATTTAGTACGCTCCACAGTGGTGTAGGAAAAAAAAGAGGGAAATAGTTCGGTAACTTCTAAACGGTTAATCCGATTTTAATGAAATTTGGTATGCCCAAAGAGGAGGTGTTGTCGAGTTTAGGTTTAGAATTTGGACCTTATAGGCCAACCAGGGGCCGGGCGGGGGGTCCTCAAATTAGGACACCTCGGCTATGTTAAATTTTTAAAACGATCCTATTTCTTCATTTCGTAGCAGTAAATTATCTCTTATAGTTTAGGAGATATTAAAATTTTAAAATTTTTACCGTCCTTACTTTAGTTTTTTGATAATAGCGGGTTTTTTTATTCGCTTAACAACAAGTTTATATATCAAGCAGTGAAAAAATTATGTAAAAATCATGACTGAGTCCAAAGTTATAGACATTTTAATTTAAAAAATTTAAAAAAGGCGATTTTTTGCCATTTTTTTGGGAAAAAAGTATCTTTTTCTTTTTAAGTTATCTAAAAAGTTTCTAGAATTTATAGTTTTTGGAAAGCTGACATTACATAAAATACGATAAATGAAACAAAACCTAAACATTTTTGATACCGAGGGGACCGGGTCCATCAAAAAAAACCCTATTTTTTATGGAAAATTCAATTTTGAGCAAATCGCATAGTCGATATCAAATTATAGTGACCTGTTTTATATGACCCAATATGTTCTTAATCATTTTGTAACGGGTTTCGATAACCCCGCCCCTGGTATGGATATAATAGGCAAAAAACCAAAAAATCACATTTGTAAAATTTCATCAAAAAATATTCATACATAAAATTTTTATTGCAATTTGAAAAATTTGTATCTTCGCAAAAACTGAATAAAAAACATTTTTAATTTTTTTTTTAAGTATTCCGCGAATTTTTTAATTTTCAAAAATTATATATAGTTTTGAAAAATAGACAAAATTACCTTTCCATTGATATATAACATGCCTACCTAATGTTTTTTAAGTGACAAATTAATTAGGGAAAACTCAACATCTTTTAGAGAATTTACCTAGTACTATTATTTTCATCCATACGTTTGTTAGGCATGTTTTACTACCTAAATTTTTATAAATTTTTACAGCCACTTTTTACGATTAATCTTTTACGGCTGTATTTATAAAAACTTATTTTAGGTTTATTAAACAATTTTAGGCAAAATTCAGGAAAATCGTATTTATAAACGTGAAATAGCTTAAAACACCTTCAATAAACCATTGACAATTAGAGGAATTTTATTGTAGGCTCGACCCTTCTTTAAGCCAACAATAAGTTGATTTTTAACAATTTTTTTTTCTCAGATAAAGATTTTTCCGGTAATTTTAGGTTGATTGCGAAAACTAATTATGGTTTCTTTTAAAATAAAATCTAAAAATTCTAATTTTAACGTTTACAAATTTGTAAATAAAATCCCAGAAAATTTTTAAACGATATTTTGAGGAAAAAACTCAAATCTAGGCATTATTGGATAAATGGATGAATATTTGACAATATTCCAATTGTCCAGCACTATTTTTAGGCAATTTCGAAATGCCCGTCTGTCAACCAAATGATGGACAAAATCATTTGATTTGGCTTTTTCAAAGTTTGTTGGTTAAATATAATGCCATAAAGTAATTAACCATGTAAATTATATTGATTAGTGTTATACTAATGCAAAATATATTCGCCGGCATTAAAATTAGTCAAATATCAAAGAAATTTATCAATATTTGCAAAAATTTATCAAAAATTACAAGGAAAATAAGTAAAAATAAGAAAATATGTCATAGTGATGTATATTTTGTCGCAAAATATCCGTTATTCGGATACTTTTAATAATAATTAGAAATTATATGTTATATTTATACATCTGAACTAAATAGACATTTATTAAAGCCATATATATATTTATTTTTCTTAAAAGTTTGTTTTTATTGTCAAAAATCTATTATAAACAAAAATATGAAATTAAGAAAACCGAATCAACGAATATTTTATCCTAATTGTACGCAACACTAACACATAAAATGACAGCCATATTGTACAGTGCTGCCAACTTAAACATAAATCAGCACAATAGTTAATATACGTTTATTATTTGTTTATGAATATCACAATTTTATTAATGGGTTTTAAGGCTAAAGTGTGCTTTAACTATTGAGTGCATTAAAAGCAAAATAAGATTTTTTTATAAATACAAGCGTTATTCTTTATCCCTAAAAAAAATTAACAAGTATTTATTTTATATAAAAATAGTCTTTATTTATTTTTTTTTATAAATTAATATAATTTTGTAAAATAATCGGTATCACAGTAGTCCATATCTAAAAGATAAAGTAAATCTTTAAATTCATGAATATTTTCAAATGCTAACGTTTTGTAGCAAATCCAACGTTTCCTTATAGTAGATAAAACAGGATCAGAAGATAGAATAAGATTATTAAAAATATCTTCATTTTTAAACTGCCTAGAACACTTCCCTGAGCTAAACTGATGAATATGCTTAAAGTCTCTATTCCTCGATTCTTGGGGTTCTTCTGTAAGCTTTCCTAAAGGCAGAATATTATGTTCTATGATGACCTTTCCATGACATAATAACTTGTGAACTGTAGGTGTCATTTCTTTCCAGGGATATAATTCCAAAAGTAATTTAGAAACTTTTGTAGAATACTCTCCAAATTTTGTTGCGTTCACTTTATGCTTGCTATTTATCGCCATTAGAATAATATTGACCTTTTGCAGTAAATCCATATTAATTCCGGTTATTGCGGAAGTAGTTTCAAAATGTTTGAAAAAACGTCTAGCGGTATTACCATCGTTTGTGCTTCCATATCCTGTGAGTGGTTTATCAATATTTAATCCCATCCGCTTTTTAAATTCCTCTTGAATTCTTCTTTTCTCACTGGCTCTCATTTCCATTAACTCCTTATTGTTATTTGTACTTTTGTTTGCATTTTCCGGTATGCTTCTGTACTTTAAATCATATGCTAAATGTAGAAAATGTTCCAGAAATCGTATGCGAGCATGTAGGGGGGATATTCCAAATTGTAATGTTTCCTCATTTATTGACCTTTGCTTGGAAATATTCGAAAATTCTGATTTTTTTATCACCACATATGTAGCAGTACCAAGTAGATGATGTTCCTGTAATGGCATTTCCAACTTTCCCATCAATCATTGTAAGTTTTAAATCATAGGACATGTTAAACGAATAATTTTCTATTTCGATTGTTATAGGTTCCAAGTTGTTAATTTCTGCTTCAATACGATTTATCAAATCTTGCGTTGTTGTTTTGGATTCCTTTATATACTCAAAGCTTATTGGCCTACAAAAAGCTTTGGATCCTGGAGTCGAATTCTTCCAAATATCATCGAAACTGGTTGATGGAGAATCGCTGTCAGCATACTTTCGAATTCTTAATGGAACTAGCGATGCCATAAATACACTTTTATACTCGGAAGATGATTCACTTGTGTTGATTTGTTTATATTCCGAGAGTGCTGATAATCCATCACATCCCCACTTACAAATGAGTTGAAGATCACAAGAATTTATTTTTTTTAGTTGGTCTGAAGAAAAGTCAGAAGCAATCCTTAAAGCAGTATTTTCGAGTAGAGCGCCAAGTCCAATAATAGCCTTCCGATCAGTTATTTCAATAGGAGATGGTATAATGCTTTTCTTCTTTTCATTTATTTTGTCATATGATGGTAAAACATCCACGCCTATTTCATATAGCGCCTTTCTTAACGTTATGTAGTTATCACGACTTAATCCCAGCTGCAACATAAGCGCAATAGCTTCTTCCTCAGTGAACGTTGTATCAGATGATGGTGTGGGTATACTCTTTACAATTCTTTTCAGTCGTCTTGGTGATGCGGTTGGAAGAATATTTGCAATTTTTATGGCATCCAAAGGCTGCTTTTCTTTTCTTAACATTGCTTTAAAAGTGTCCGAAACTTCTTCGTTAGATAAGGTTTCTAGTGTAGTTGATAACCTTTTCCTCTTTGATTTTGAGCTCAAATCCTCATACTGCTTACAGGGACACCAACAGTTGATACACAAATAGCAACTTCTACACATTCATCCAGCCAATCAGAAAATTTCGATCGAAATTTAGCAATGGAATACCGAACACTCTTCAGTTTTATATCAACTGATTTTATAAAATTTTCAATTTTACATATATCAGTTTTATCCCCTTTATTTTTATGTGCAGTTTCAATATATTTCAATAAGAAGTTGACTTTATCTTGAAAAGGAGCTGAAGAGTGTTCAAATAAAATGGAGCAGAAATCATTTTTTTTAGTACGATCGCCATGATTAGAAAATTACAAATAATTACAAACAGATATAAACCTGTCTTATATATTAATTACAGGTACTTAAATTAAATTATTTTTTAAAGGGTTATGATATTCTACCTAATATGTCTAACGCTTCCTTATGTAATGAATTTTTCCTCAATAGGTCATCCCAAAAATGGGATTTTTTGGTTTTTTGCCTATTATATCCATACCAGGGGCGGGGTTATCGAAACCCGTTACAAAATGATTAAGAACATATTGGGTCATATAAAACAGGTCACTATAATTTGATATCGACTATACGATTTGAGAATTTTTGCTCAAAATTGAATTTTCCATAAAAATAGGGTTTTTTTGGTTTGTGTGGGGTGATTTAGATGTTGTTGTGCGTGGCTCATAATAAAATTATAATTTTTTTATTGTATATACAATGTTATAGTCTTTAATAAAATAATTAACTAAATAATTTTTAAAAATTGTCCAAATATTTTATTCAACACCAAATGTATGTTCTGTCATACTTAATACTAAAATATGAAAAAGATGAAATTAAAGGACAGGTTTAAATAAACATATTTTTGAATGTAATTGAGATATTGGCTTGAAATTTTTTGTAAAGGGTCGAGAATTTCCATATCTAACTAAAAAATGATATTAAGGGATAAATATTGACTAAATTGTTGTAGCTATCTGCGACCCTATTAAAATTTTGATATAAATCATAGTTTTAGAAATTAAACAAATATGTAATATATGACAAAATCTTTATTTATGAACAAAACTCAATGAAATTTTCAACGCTTGTTAAATTTGTCATTTCAAATAAGAAAATGGGCATCCCGCAATTCCCAAAAATAGGAATGAAAATCCCAAAAATGGGATTTTTACTTTTTTGCCCATAGGGTCCACATTTCTTTCAGGGCTGGGAAAATACTTTTGGAGTAAATAGAAAACATATTGAGGTTTCCAAAACTGCTTTCAGTTTTCTGATCCCAGCTTTGGGATTTTAAACATGTCGCCCAAAGTTGAAGTTTTGATAAAAAATAGGTCATATTCGGAAGGACGCAGTGGCAACATTTTCAAAAAATAGGACAAGTTTTTTACGCCAAAGCGTTCTGCGTAAAGATACCTTTTAAAAAACTATAAAATTGTTATATGTTCTTAAAGAAAATTTTATTTTATTAATAAAAGAGTTAAGACACATTTTTGGCAAAAAACGGCAAAAACCTAAAATTTTTTGAATTTTTAAATTAAAAAACGTATATTTTTGGATTTTTTGTATATTATTGGAAATTTTCCATTTGGTCCAAAATTACGCCCGGTATTCAAAAAAAGGCGGACCAAGGTATGGTAAATTTTGTATCACTAAATTTTTAAATGCCTATAACTCGGATATTATAAGAGATAAGTAGTATGTCCAAGCATGTTTTTTCAAGATCTCGTCGAACGCTTTCAGAAAATATAAAAATCTTTGTATTTGGGTGAAATGGCACGAGTTTAAAAATTTTACATGTCGTAGGTACCCTACTTTCCCTGGGGTATCTGCAGGGTTCATCTTCAAAACTTAAACTCGAATACTCCTTGGCTACGCTCACGCCAAATTTTATACCGATCGGATCAGCCGTTTAGAAATGCCAGATTTATTTCCAAAAATTTCAATTCTGCCCCACTGTGATCTCGTTTACGAACAGTACGTTGGTGAAATTAGGGTCAACTATGTGATTACATATTAGTGTAAATGACTGTCTTTTACGTATGCATTGACTCTTTGTCGAACTGCTGGGACACTACCCTCTCCTCTATAGTAGTGTAGGGTATAATAAATTGCAATTGTTATGTATGTTAAATGTGACCAGACTGCCAAATGCTTGATTATCCC
Organism: Lucilia sericata; assembly: GCF_015586225.1. Classification (NCBI taxonomy): domain Eukaryota; kingdom Metazoa; phylum Arthropoda; class Insecta; order Diptera; family Calliphoridae; genus Lucilia; species Lucilia sericata. The sequence continues at coordinate 174,048 of NW_023994881.1, read as the reverse complement.
GCCTTTTAAAGGTTGATCCCGACTTGGATTTCAATACCGCTTTTTAATAACAAATCCCGCTTTTAACAGGTCAATCGTCCCTAATTTTATTGTAATCAATTTGGGATTTACTATTTAAAAATTAAACTTTAAATTAAGAAATTTTGTTACAAATTATCAGAAATTGTTTTTGTATTTCAATATAAATTTCAAAAATTTTTGTGAAAATAAGTAACAACTTTTAGTTATTGAACAGACAAAGAGATTTAAAAGAAATACTTATTCTAGTATTTTTTAATTATTTTTCAAACTGTGGGTAAAAGTAGACATCAACTTTTTATACCCTCCACCACCTTCAGTGGTGATAGAGGGTATGTATAACTTTGTCATTCCGTGTGTAACACAAAGAAATATTCATCTGAGACCCAACAAAGTGTATACACTGACTCAAATATATCTCCGTGCAGTATGTAGTTAAATGCATAATTTGTAATATTTTCTAAAATATTTGTCCAATTTACATGTTTTTTAACATATTGAAAAATTGTAAATAATACCCTATGTTTTTGTAAATTATGCCTTAAAAGCAACACCTCTGTAATCAAACTCAAACAAGTTTCCATACATCATAATGCTTAAAACTTAAACGTGTCCTAAATTAGGTAAGCATCGTTTTAATAGCAAGTTCAAAGAAATTCGCCTTGGGGTAAGATCTCAAAAACAATTTTTCACATATTGTGACAGATTTACTATCGATTTCGGTGTGAAAATTTCGCCATGCCGCATAAATTGCATTTTTATACCTTCCACCACCATCAGTGGTGATAGAGGGTATATATAAGTTTGTCATTTCGTTTGTAACACCGAGAAATATTCATTGGAGACCCAACAAAGTATATATATTCTTGGTCCTTATAAAATTCTGAGTCGATTTAGATATGTCCGTCTGTCTGTCTGTATAAAACACGCTCACGTTAAAAGGAAGCAACGGAACTTTATGAAATTCACTCAAAATATTCACTGGTATCCTAAGCAGTTTGGTATTAAAAATCACCAAGATCGGTGAAATAGGTTCAGAGTTATGAGTAAAAATTTGAGACAACCTCAAAAAAATTGTGCTTTTTGACATATTTATTTTTATTTTTTACAAAAACTACTGCAGATAAATTGATGAATTTTGTCAGAGATATAACTCTTGGTACCAGGTGTTAAAAATCGGAAAAATCGGTTCACAATTACATATACCTCCCATAAAAATGTACATATTCCCCGAAATTAACATATTGTTAATAACTTCCGAAATTCATATAAAGAAACAATTTTCTGAATCGGACCATAATTGTTCATAGCTCCCATATAAGGTTACCTTCCGAAAAACTTTTAAACGCACATTTGGTAATTAGTAATATGCGTTTAAGTTATTTTCGAAAGGGGGCCTTAAATGGGAGCTATGACCAATTATGGATCGACCGTAAAAAAAATTATAATAAGTTTTCTGTAGATAAAAGCAATATTTGTGCTAAATTTTGTATGGATATCTTTATTTTGTAAAGAGTTTTATGCGTTTAAGTGATTCTCGAAAGGAGACCTTGTATGGGAGCTACGACCAATTACAGACCGATCGTAAACAAATTTTACAGTATCATTTCTGTATATAAAAGCAATGTTTGTGCTAAATTTTGTATGGATACCTTTATTTGGTAATGAGAAATATACGTCTAAGTGATTTTGAGAAGGAGACCTTGTATGGGAGCTATGACCAATTGTGGACCGATCGTGAAAAAATGTACAGTAAGATTTCCGTAGATAAAAGCAATATTTGTACCACAGTTTGTATGAATATCGTTATTTGGTAAAATGAGTTATGTGCGTTTAAAAGTTTTTCGGAAGGTAACTTATGGACCGTTTCAGAAAATTGTTTCTTTATATGAATTCTATTGGCATAGAATTTAAATTTTTAAAAATTTCATAAAGACATCGGCATTATTTCGAAAGTTATTAACAATAAATTAATTTCGGGGAATATGTAAATTTGTATGGGAGGCATATGTAATTGTGAACCGATTTTTCCGATTTTTGACAATGTTGATCCTGGCACCAGTCTGTGTCTGTAGTCTGTGTAAAACACGCTCACGTTAAAACTAAGCAAAGGAACTAAATTCACTCAAAATATTTATTGTTATCCTAAGCAGTTTGGTATTGAAAATCAGCAAAATCGGTTCACAACGTTAAAAGCTATGAGTAAAAATTTCAGACTACCTCGAAAAAAATTACGTCTTTTTCATCATTCTTTTGAAGTTTTCTCATAAACTACCAAAGATATTTCGATGAATTTTGTCACACATTATTTTTTTATGGCAGTAATCAATTATGTTGAAAATCTTTACAATCGATCCAATATTTCCCATAGCCCCCATACAGAGGTTTATATTTCCGGAAATTAGTTTATCGCTAATAACTCCCTCAAATATATCGGTATCAACACAAAATTTTGCACATGCAAATATAATATGAACAGAAATCATACTGTCAACGCAGATCTCAGTCGGTCCACAATTGGCCATAGCTCCCATACAAGGTCCACTTCGGAAAATCACCTAAACGCACATATTTCATTGACGAATAAAGCTATTGTGATAAAATTCGAGTTAAACATGTTTTGTGTACATACAAATCATTCTACGAAATTTTTTACGGATCGGTCCATTATTGGTCCTAGCTCCCATATAAGGCCCACTTCCGAAAATCATTTAAAAGCTCATATTTCATTGTCATATAAAGCTACCTTGATGAAAGTCGACACAAATATGTTTAGTCTAAATATAAATCACTCTACGAAATTTTTTCCGGATAGGTCCATAATTGGTCATAGCTCTCATATAAAGTCCACTTCCCAAAATCACTTAAACGCATATATTTCATTGAATTATAAAGATATCGGGATAAAATTCGACACAAATATGTTTTGTATACATACAAATCATTTTCTTAATTTTGTTACGGATCGGTCCATTATTGGTCATAGCTCCCATATAACCCCATTTCCGAAAATCACTTAAAAATACATATTTCATTGTCAAATAAAGCTATCGTGATAAAATTCGACATAAATATATTTCGTATAAATATGAATTATTCCACTAATTTTTTTCCGGATAGGCCCATAATTGGTCATAGCTCCCATATAAGGTCCACTTCCGAAAATCACTTAAACACATATATCTCATTGAATTCTAAAGCTATTGGGATAAAATTCGACAAAAATACGTTTTGTGTACATTCAAATCATTTCACCAAATTTTTTATGGATCGGTCCATTATTGGTCATAGCTCCCATATAACCCCATTTCCGAAAATCACTTAAAAATACATATTTCATTGTCAAATAAAGTTATCTTGATAAAATTCGACACAAATATGTTTTGTCTTTATATGAATCACTCTACGAAATTTTTTCCGTATAGGCTCCCATAGAGGGTCCACTTACGAAAATCACTTAAACGCACATATTTCTTTGAATAATAAAGCTATTTGGATAAAGTACGACTTGAATATGTTTTGTGAGCATATAAATCATTCTACCAATTTCATTGTCAAATAAAGTTATCTTGATAAAATTCGACACAAATATGTTTTGTCTTTATATGAATCACTCTACGAAATTTTTTCCGTATAGGCTCCCATAGAGGGTCCACTTACGAAAATCACTTAAACGCACATATTTCTTTGAATAATAAAGCTATTTGGATAAAGTACGACTTGAATATGTTTTGTGAGCATATAAATCATTCTACCAATTTTTTTCCGGATTGTTCCATATATGGTAATAGCTCCTTCAAAAAAATCACTTAAACGCACATATTTCATTAACAAATAAAGATATCTTGATAAAATTCGACACAAATATGTTTTGTGTAAGGTCGTAGCTCCTATACATATAAAGTTTACTTCCGAAAATCACCTAAACGCACATATTTCATTAATTAATAAATCTATTGTAGTAAAATTCGACTTGAATTTTTTTTTGCATATAAATCATTATACGAAATTTTTTCCTTATCGGTTGATAATTGGTCACAACTCCCATATAAGGACCATTTCCGAAAATTACTCAAATTAACATTAACAATCAAAGTTATCGGGATAAAATTCGACATAAATGTATATTTTGTATATATAAATCATTCTACGAAATTTTTTTCCGGATCGGTCCATAAGTTGTCTTAGCTTCCATATAAGGTATACTTCTGAAAATCACTTAATACCACTTAATTCGTAATTAAATGATTATATCCGGATAAAATTCAAAATGAGTATGTTCTGTGTACAGTTAATCATTATATTAAAATATAATTAAAATTAGTTTGACATATGCATAAATGTTAGCACCCTCAATAAGGAAACAAAAATTTTGCCAAGTTATTTAAAAATTAGATAGTTAAATGGGTTTCAATAAAAAGTAGCTTGCAGGTGGAGGGTATTTAAGATTCGGCATTGCCGAATATAGCACTCTAACTTGTTTTTTTAATCAAATTAAGTGTCGAAATTCGGTTCAACAATAAAAATTTAAAAGCAATTTTTTTTATTTTTTTTCATAGGATCAACAACGTTGAAAATCTATTGTACCTCCCGTACAAAATTATATAAGTTTTATAACTATAACTATTACCATACATTTCTCTCACACATAGAAATTATTTTAAATACAGAACATAGGTTAAATTTAGTATGCTCTATAACAGTCTGTTAATTGGTAGTTTTGTTTTTAATCGGATATTGTAAGGCGTATTGAAAGTAAGTCTAAAATATTAAGGTAAATTTAAATCAATCCATAAAATTTGATAATTTATGAAACCAGTTTAAGGTGGATAAATTATATATTGACTGATTTTTTCTCCAAAATTCCCCATATGTGTTCTATGGGATTATGATCTGGACTTGAGAAGGGTAGAAAGAACTTCTTTTACATTGTCACGTAATCATTCACTTTAAATATTCCTTCCTTCCAGGAAACATCCTACAGACATTATACTCAACACCATCACTCTATCACCAAGGGGTTGCACACTTGCTTTATGATTTCTTTTAATTCGCAAGCGGTATTTTGTTCAAGCGATACAAATCATTAATTTTCTATTCCGAAAATGTTGTACTTACTTTCAACTGTCAAAAATGTAGTTTTCCAGTCGTATTCCTTATATTGATATAGATGATGAAAATTTTGTCTAGTTTGAGCATTTTCACTTCTTGTACAAATCTTGGCTATTTCCATGACACTAATTTCTGAATCATGTCTCATATCCGTTAAAATTTTCCGCGGCCTCTATAAGTAGACGTTTCTAAATGTCCCGGTTATTTTGTACTTTTCTACAATATATTAAACAGAAAATAATGGCATAGATACAATTTGAGAACATTTTGCAATTTTCCTTCATTACTCATTTTAATTGTCAATTCTTTAATTTTAATAGGATTTTTGGTACCGGCATTATTCCTAAACTTATTATACACTCCACCACCATCAGTGGTGATAGAGGGTATATATAAGTTTCTCATTCCGTGTGTAACATCAAAAAATATTCATCTGAGACCCAACAAAGTATATATATTCTGGGTCCTTATGAAAGTCTGAGTCGATTTAGCTATGTCCGTCTGTCTGTCTGGTTAAAACACGCTCACGTTAAAACTAAGTAAACGAAATCGGCCAAATTCACTGAGAATATTCACTGTTTTCCTAAGCATTTTGGTATTGAAAATTAGCAAATTAGATTAGATTAGACTACCTCGAAAAAAAATTAAGTTTTTTTTCCTAATTCTTGAGTAGTTTTCTCAGAAACTACTAAAGATAATTCAACAAATTTTGTCACAGATTATTTTTTCCATCTATAGATTAATTATGTTTAAAATTGTAACAATCAATCCAAAATTTCTCATACCCCCCATACAGAGGTACATATTCCCGGAAATTAATTTACCGTTAATAACTTCCTCAAATATATCGGTATCAACACAAAATTTTGTACATGGAAATATAATATGAACAGAAATCATGCTATCTACGTAGATCTCAGTAGGTCCACAATTGGTCATAGCTTCCATATAAGGTTCCCTTTCGAAAATTACATAAACGCACATATTTTATTGATAAATAAAGCTATTGAGATAAAATTCGATTTGAATATGTTTTGTGTACAAACAAATCATTATACCAATTTTTTATGGATCGGTCCATTATTGGTCATAGCTCCCATATAAGGCAAATATGTTTTGCCTAAATATAAACCACTCTTCGAAATTTTTTCCGGATAGGATAATTGGACATAGCTCCCATATAAGGCCCACTTCCGAAAATCACTTAAACGCATCTATTTCATTGAATTCTAAAGTTATAGAGATAAAATTCGACTTGAATATCTTTTGTGTACATATAAATCATTCTACCACTTTTTTCCGGATCGGTCCATTATTAGTCTTAGCTTTTATATAAGGCCCACTTCCGAAAATCGCTTAAATGCTCATATTTCAATGTCAAATAAAGTTATCTTGATAAAATTCGACACAAATATGTTTTGTTTTCATATGAATCACTCTACGAAATTTTTTCCTGATAGGCTCCCATATAAGGTCCACTTACGAAAATCACTTAAACGCGTATATTTCTTTGAATAATAAAGCTATCGGGATAAAGTACGACTTTAATATGTTTTGTGAGCATATAAATCATTCCACCAAATTTTTTCCGGATCGGTAAATATTTGGTAATAGCTCCTATATAAGGTCCACTTCAAAAAATCACTTAAACGCTAAATGGGTTTTAATAAGAAGTAGCTTGCTGGTGGAGGATATTTAAGATTCGGCATAGCCGAATATAGCACTCTTACTTGTTTTAAATGTAAATAAAGTAAAAATTTAACGAAGAGACTTTAAACCAGTCCTGACAACATTATAAATTAGAATACACCTCATTTTAATGCACCGTTATATTTTAGAGCTGTATAATATTAATGTTTTTCTTTTGCACGGAGACTTCTTTGAGTTTGATTATAGAGGTGTTGCATTTAAAAAATAATTTACAAAAACATGAAGTATTATATAAAATTTTTGCAATTAGAAAATTTATAATGACATTATTACCTATGATAAAAAACGAATATTTTGTAAATCGGAGAAATATTTTAGAAAATATTACAAATTATGTTTTTAAATACATTATGTACGGAGACTCATTTGATTCATTGTATATTCTTGATATGCAATTCGGATCGATTTAGCTATGTCCGTCTGTCTGTATAAAACACGCTCACGTTAAAACGAAGCAATAGAAACTCACGAAATTCACCCAAAACATTCTTTATTATCCGGTACAGTTTAGTATTGAAAATCAGTAACATATTGAAAATCAGTAACAACATATGAGTAAAAATTTCAGACTACCTCGAAAATTTACGTTCTTTTCCCCAATTCTTAATTAGTTTTCTCAGAAAATACAAAAGCTATTTCGATGAATTTTATCACACATTATTTTTTTGTGCCAGGGATGTATGTTTAAACTCATAACAATTGATCCAATATTTCCCATAGCCCCCATGTAAAGGTGTATGTTCCCGGAAATTAGTTTATCGTTAATAACTCCCCCAAATACATCGGTATCAACGAAAAATTTTGTACAAATATAATATGAATAGAAATCATACTACCAACGCAGATCTTAGTCGGTCCACAATTGGTGATAGCTCCCCTATAAGGTCCACTTCCACAAATCTCCTAAACGCACATATTTCATCGATAAATAAAGCTTTTGTGATAAAATTCGAGCTTAAAATGTTTTGTGTACATACAAATCATTCTCATCGATAAATAAAGCTTTTGTGATAAAATTCGAGCTTAATATGTTTTGTGTACATATAAATCATTCTACCAAATTTCTTTTCGGATCGGTCCATTATTAGTCTTAGCTCTCATATAAGGCCCACTTCCGAAAATCACTTAAACGAACATATTTAATTGTCAAAAAAAGGTATCTTGATAAAATATATATATGAATCACTCTACGAAAGTTTTTTCGGATAGGACTATAATTGGACATAGCTCCTATATAAGGTCCACCTCCAAAAATCACTTAAACCCATATGTTTCATTGAAAAATAAAGCTATCGGTAAAAAATTCAACTTGAATATGTTATGTGTACATAAAAATCAATCTTCCAATTTTTCCCCGGATCGGTCCATTATTGGTCATAGCTCCCACATAAGGCCCTCTTCCGAAAATCATTTAAACTCACATATTTCATTGTCAAATAAAGCTACTTTTATAAAATTCGACACAAATATGTTATGTGTATATAAATATGAATCACTCTACGAAATTTTTCTGGAGAGGCCCGTAATTGGTCATAGCACCTTTATAAGGTCCACCTCCGAAAATCACTTAAACGCACATATTTTATTAATTAATAAATCTATTGGAGTAATATTCGACTGGATTTTTTTTTTTTTTTTTTTGCATATAAATCATTATACGAAATTTTTTCTTTATCGGTCTATAATTGGTCACAACTCCCATATAAGGATCATTTCCGAAAATTACTGAAACACACATTGACAATCAAAGTCATCGAGATAAAATTCGACATAAATGTGTATTTTGTATATACAAATTATATAGTTAAATGGGTTTTAATAACGTGGAGGTTATTTAAGATTCGGCATAGCTGAATATAACACTCAAACTTGTTATACCCTCCACCACCATCAGGGTATATATAAGTTTGTCATTCCGTTTGTAACACCGAGAAATATTCATTTCAGACCCAACAAAGTATATATATTCTTGGTCCTTATAAAATTCTGAGTCGATTTAGATATGACCGTCTCACAGTGGTATAGGAAAAAAAAAAGAGGGAAATAATTCGGTAACTTCTAAACGGTTAATCCGATTTTAATGAAATTTGGTATGCACAAAGAGGAGGTGTTGTCGAGTTTAGGTTTTGAATTTGGACCTTATAGGCCAACCAGGGGCCCGGCGGGGGGTCCTCAAATTAGGACACCTCGGCTATGTTAAATTTTTAAAACGATCCTATTTCTTCATTTGAGTTCCGATTTAAAAAAAATTTCGTATATAGAATCTCCTCGAGCACTATAAAAAATGTCGTCGTAGCAGTAAATTATCTCTTATAGTTTAGGAGATATTCGCATTTGAATATTAAAATTTTAAAATTTTTACCGTCCTTACTTTAGTTTTTTTGATAATAGCAGGTCCAAATATTTCCGATTTTCGCCATTTTTTTTTATTTGCTTAACAACAAGTTTATATACCAAGCAGTGAAAGAATTATGTAAAAATCATGACTGAGTCCAAAGTTATAGGCATTTAAATTTAAAAAATTAAAAAAAGGCGATTTTTTGCCATTTTTTTGGGAAAAAAGTATCTTTTTCTTTGTAAGTTATCTAAAAAGTTTTTAAGAAGATGTATATAGAATTTATACTTTTTGGAAAGCTGACTTTACATAAAGTACGATAAATGAAACAAAACCTAAAAATTTTTGATACCGAGGGGACCAGGTCCATCCAAAAAAACCCTATTTTTTATGGAAAATTAAATTTTGAGCAAAAATTCTCAAATCGCATAGTCGATATCAAATTATAGTGACCTGTTTTATATGACCCAATAAGTTCTTAATCATTTTGTAACGGGTTTCGATAACCCCGCCCCTGGTATGGATATAATAGGCAAAAAACCAAAAAATCCCATTTTTGGGATTTTTTAAAACTTTTTTGGGAATTCCGGGATTTCTAATAAGAAAATTCGAAATTTTTATTTAATTTTGGATTTTGAGTAAAAAAATCTACCTAACTGTAAAATTTCATCAAAAAATATTCATAAATAAAATTTTTATTGCAATTTGAAAAATTTGTATCTTCGCAAAGACTGAATAAAAAACATTTTTAATTTTTTTTAAAAAAAGTATTCCGCGAATTTTTTAATTTTCAAAAATTATATACAGTTTTGAAAAATAGACAAAATTACCTTTCCATTGATATATAACATGCCTACCTAATGTTTTTTAAGTGACAAATTAATTAGGGAAAACTCAACATCTTTTAGAAAATTTGCCTAGCACTATTATTTTCATCCATAAGGTTAACTCTTAAATTTGTTACATATATGGATGAAAATAATAGTGCTAGGTAAATTTTCTAAAAGATGTTGAGTTTTCCCTAATTAATTTGTCACTTAAAAAACATTAGGTAGGCATGTTATATATCAATGGAAAGGTAATTTTGTCTATTTTTCAAAACTGTATATAATTTTTGAAAATTAAAAAATTCGCGGAATACTTTTTTTAAAAAAATTAAAAAATGTTTTTTATTCAGTCTTTGCGAAGATACAAATTTTTCAAATTGCAATAAAAATTTTATTTATGAATATTTTTTGATGAAATTTTACAGTTAGGTAGATTTTTTTACTCAAAATCCAAAATTAAATAAAAATTTCGAATTTTCTTATTAGAAATCCCGGAATTCCCAAAAAAGTTTTAAAAAATCCCAAAAATGGGATTTTTTGGTTTTTTGCCTATTATATCCATACCAGGGGCGGGGTTATCGAAACCCGTTACAAAATGATTAAGAACTTATTGGGTCATATAAAACAGGTCACTATAATTTGATATCGACTATGCGATTTGAGAATTTTTGCTCAAAATTTAATTTTCCATAAAAAATAGGGTTTTTTTGGATGGACCTGGTCCCCTCGGTATCAAAAATTTTTAGGTTTTGTTTCATTTATCGTACTTTATGTAAAGTCAGCTTTCCAAAAAGTATAAATTCTATATACATCTTCTTAGAAACTTTTTAGATAACTTAAAAAGAAAAAGATACTTTTTTCCCAAAAAAATGGCAAAAAATCGCCTTTTTTTAATTTTTTAAATTTAAATGCCTATAACTTTGGACTCAGTCATGATTTTTACATAATTCTTTCACTGCTTGGTATATAAACTTGTTGTTAAGCAAATAAAAAAAAATGGCGAAAATCGGAAATATTTGGACCTGCTATTATCAAAAAAACTAAAGTAAGGACGGTAAAAATTTTAAAATTTTAATATTCAAATGCGAATATCTCCTAAACTATAAGAGATAATTTACTGCTACGACGACATTTTTATAGTGCTCGATGAGGAGATTCTATATACGAAATTTTTTTTAAATCGGAACTCAAATGAAGAAATAGGATCGTTTTAAAAATTTAACATAGCCGAGGTGTCCTAATTTGAGGACCCCCCGCCGGGCCCCTGGTTGGCCTATAAGGTCCAAATTCAAAACCTAAACTCGACAACACCTCCTCTTTGTGCATACCAAATTTCATTAAAATCGGATTAACCGTTTAGAAGTTACCGAATTATTTCCCTCTTTTTTTTTTCCTATACCACTGTGAGACGGTCATATCTAAATCGACTCAGAATTTTATAAGGACCAAGAATATATATACTTTGTTGGGTCTGAAATGAATATTTCTCGGTGTTACAAACGGAATGACAAACTTATATATACCCTGATGGTGGTGGAGGGTATAACAAGTTTGAGTGTTATATTCAGCTATGCCGAATCTTAAATAACCTCCACGTTATTAAAACCCATTTAACTATATAATTTGTATATACAAAATACACATTTATGTCGAATTTTATCTCGATGACTTTGATTGTCAATGTGTGTTTCAGTAATTTTCGGAAATGATCCTTATATGGGAGTTGTGACCAATTATAGACCGATAAAGAAAAAATTTCGTATAATGATTTATATGCAAAAAAAAAAAAAAATCCAGTCGAATATTACTCCAATAGATTTATTAATTAATAAAATATGTGCGTTTAAGTGATTTTCGGAGGTGGACCTTATAAAGGTGCTATGACCAATTACGGGCCTCTCCAGAAAAATTTCGTAGAGTGATTCATATTTATATACACATAACATATTTGTGTCGAATTTTATAAAAGTAGCTTTATTTGACAATGAAATATGTGAGTTTAAATGATTTTCGGAAGAGGGCCTTATGTGGGAGCTATGACCAATAATGGACCGATCCGGGGAAAAATTGGAAGATTGATTTTTATGTACACATAACATATTCAAGTTGAATTTTTTACCGATAGCTTTATTTTTCAATGAAACATATGGGTTTAAGTGATTTTTGGAGGTGGACCTTATATAGGAGCTATGTCCAATTATAGTCCTATCCGAAAAAACTTTCGTAGAGTGATTCATATATATATTTTATCAAGATACCTTTTTTTGACAATTAAATATGTTCGTTTAAGTGATTTTCGGAAGTGGGCCTTATATGAGAGCTAAGACTAATAATGGACCGATCCGAAAAGAAATTTGGTAGAATGATTTATATGTACACAAAACATATTAAGCTCGAATTTTATCACAAAAGCTTTATTTATCGATGAGAATGATTTGTATGTACACAAAACATTTTAAGCTCGAATTTTATCACAAAAGCTTTATTTATCGATGAAATATGTGCGTTTAGGAGATTTGTGGAAGTGGACCTTATAGGGGAGCTATCACCAATTGTGGACCGACTAAGATCTGCGTTGGTAGTATGATTTCTATTCATATTATATTTGTACAAAATTTTTCGTTGATACCGATGTATTTGGGGGAGTTATTAACGATAAACTAATTTCCGGGAACATACACCTTTACATGGGGGCTATGGGAAATATTGGATCAATTGTTATGAGTTTAAACATACATCCCTGGCACAAAAAAATAATGTGTGATAAAATTCATCGAAATAGCTTTTGTATTTTCTGAGAAAACTAATTAAGAATTGGGGAAAAGAACGTAAATTTTCGAGGTAGTCTGAAATTTTTACTCATATGTTGTTACTGATTTTCAATATGTTACTGATTTTCAATACTAAACTGTACCGGATAATAAAGAATGTTTTGGGTGAATTTCGTGAGTTTCTATTGCTTCGTTTTAACGTGAGCGTGTTTTATACAGACAGACGGACATAGCTAAATCGATCCGAATTGCATATCAAGAATATACAATGAATCAAATGAGTCTCCGTACATAATGTATTTAAAAACATAATTTGTAATATTTTCTAAAATATTTCTCCGATTTACAAAATATTCGTTTTTTATCATAGGTAATAATGTCATTATAAATTTTCTAATTGCAAAAATTTTATATAATACTTCATGTTTTTGTAAATTATTTTTTAAATGCAACACCTCTATAATCAAACTCAAAGAAGTCTCCGTGCAAAAGAAAAACATTAATATTATACAGCTCTAAAATATAACGGTGCATTAAAATGAGGTGTATTCTAATTTATAATGTTGTCAGGACTGGTTTAAAGTCTCTTCGTTAAATTTTTACTTTATTTACATTTAAAACAAGTAAGAGTGCTATATTCGGCTATGCCGAATCTTAAATATCCTCCACCAGCAAGCTACTTCTTATTAAAACCCATTTAGCGTTTAAGTGATTTTTTGAAGTGGACCTTATATAGGAGCTATTACCAAATATTTACCGATCCGGAAAAAATTTGGTGGAATGATTTATATGCTCACAAAACATATTAAAGTCGTACTTTATCCCGATAGCTTTATTATTCAAAGAAATATACGCGTTTAAGTGATTTTCGTAAGTGGACCTTATATGGGAGCCTATCAGGAAAAAATTTCGTAGAGTGATTCATATGAAAACAAAACATATTTGTGTCGAATTTTATCAAGATAACTTTATTTGACATTGAAATATGAGCATTTAAGCGATTTTCGGAAGTGGGCCTTATATAAAAGCTAAGACTAATAATGGACCGATCCGGAAAAAAGTGGTAGAATGATTTATATGTACACAAAAGATATTCAAGTCGAATTTTATCTCTATAACTTTAGAATTCAATGAAATAGATGCGTTTAAGTGATTTTCGGAAGTGGGCCTTATATGGGAGCTATGTCCAATTATCCTATCCGGAAAAAATTTCGAAGAGTGGTTTATATTTAGGCAAAACATATTTGCCTTATATGGGAGCTATGACCAATAATGGACCGATCCATAAAAAATTGGTATAATGATTTGTTTGTACACAAAACATATTCAAATCGAATTTTATCTCAATAGCTTTATTTATCAATAAAATATGTGCGTTTATGTAATTTTCGAAAGGGAACCTTATATGGAAGCTATGACCAATTGTGGACCTACTGAGATCTACGTAGATAGCATGATTTCTGTTCATATTATATTTCCATGTACAAAATTTTGTGTTGATACCGATATATTTGAGGAAGTTATTAACGGTAAATTAATTTCCGGGAATATGTACCTCTGTATGGGGGGTATGAGAAATTTTGGATTGATTGTTACAATTTTAAACATAATTAATCTATAGATGGAAAAAATAATCTGTGACAAAATTTGTTGAATTATCTTTAGTAGTTTCTGAGAAAACTACTCAAGAATTAGGAAAAAAAACTTAATTTTTTTTCGAGGTAGTCTAATCTAATCTAATTTGCTAATTTTCAATACCAAAATGCTTAGGAAAACAGTGAATATTCTCAGTGAATTTGGCCGATTTCGTTTACTTAGTTTTAACGTGAGCGTGTTTTAACCAGACAGACAGACGGACATAGCTAAATCGACTCAGACTTTCATAAGGACCCAGAATATATATACTTTGTTGGGTCTCAGATGAATATTTTTTGATGTTACACACGGAATGAGAAACTTATATATACCCTCTATCACCACTGATGGTGGTGGAGTGTATAATAAGTTTAGGAATAATGCCGGTACCAAAAATCCTATTAAAATTAAAGAATTGACAATTAAAATGAGTAATGAAGGAAAATTGCAAAATGTTCTCAAATTGTATCTATGCCATTATTTTCTGTTTAATATATTGTAGAAAAGTACAAAATAACCGGGACATTTAGAAACGTCTACTTATAGAGGCCGCGGAAAATTTTAACGGATATGAGACATGATTCAGAAATTAGTGTCATGGAAATAGCCAAGATTTGTACAAGAAGTGAAAATGCACAAACTAGACAAAATTTTCATCATCTATATCAATATAAGGAATACGACTGGAAAACTACATTTTTGACAGTTGAAAGTAAGTACAACATTTTCGGAATAGAAAATTAATGATTTGTATCGCTTGAACAAAATACCGCTTGCGAATTAAAAGAAATCATAAAGCAAGTGTGCAACCCCTTGGTGATAGAGTGATGGTGTTGAGTATAATGTCTGTAGGATGTTTCCTGGAAGGAAGGAATATTTAAAGTGAATGATTACGTGACAATGTAAAAGAAGTTCTTTCTACCCTTCTCAAGTCCAGATCATAATCCCATAGAACACATATGGGGAATTTTGGAGAAAAAATCAGTCAATATATAATTTATCCACCTTAAACTGGTTTCATAAATTATCAAATTTTATGGATTGATTTAAATTTACCTTAATATTTTAGACTTACTTTCAATACGCCTTACAATATCCGATTAAAAACAAAACTACCAATTAACAGACTGTTATAGAGCATACTAAATTTAACCTATGTTCTGTATTTAAAATAATTTCTATGTGTGAGAGAAATGTATGGTAATAGTTATAGTTATAAAACTTATATAATTTTGTACGGGAGGTACAATAGATTTTCAACGTTGTTGATCCTATGAAAACAAATAAAAAAATTGCTTTTACATTTTTATTCTTGAACCGAATTTCGACACTTAATTTGATTTAAAAAAAATAATAATTTTTATGACAAAAAAAGATAAATCGACCAGGAATCGAACCTGCAATGCTTAGTTTGTTAATTCTCCCTTCCATCCACTACACCACTTCATTATTTTGCCCTTCGTTAACTAATATTTATACCCTTCACCTTCGTGAGAAGGGTTTGTCAAGTTTGTCATTCCGTTTGTAATTTCTATAATATAATTTTCCGACCCCATAAAGTATATATATTCTGGATCCTTATAGGTAGCGGAGTTGATTAAGCTATGTCCGTCTGTCTGTCTGTCCGTCTGTGTGTTTGTTGAAATCAGTTTTTAGAGGACCCCAGTTATCAGCGAGATCCAAATCTTCAATAATTCTCTTAGACATGCTTTCGAGAAAATCGCTATTTAAAATCAGCAAAATCGGTCCATAAATACCGGAGATATGAGCAAAAATCCGAGACAACCTCTGAAAATTTCATAAAAAAGACAATTTTTTTCATGCTTTGATATGCGCAACAACAACAACACTGCTTATTCATTTAGTATTTCGTTTCATGTGTTTGGATGGCTGTGTGTTTCATTGCCTTGTCTATATTGTTTTTGTTTCTTGATGCATTCAGTTTCGTATGTTTGGATGTCTGTTGGTTTCCTTGCGTTGTGTATTTTGTTTTTGCTTTTTTTTGGAGTATTTCGTTTCGTATGTTTCATTGCCTTGTGCATATTGTTTTTGTTTTTTGGTGTATTCAGTTTGTTTGGATGTCTGTTGGTTTTACTGCCTTGTGTATTTTGTTTTTTTGCGTATTTATTTCGTTTAGCGTTGTTATTGTTCGTTATGCTATTGCTATAATAATGATATAAACAGGAAAATGAAATTAATTAAAATTTTATAGAATTGATATTTTTAAATACACTGTGGTGAAGGGTATATAAGATTCGGCACAGCCGAATATAGCACTCTTACTTGTTTACACTCCACCACCATCAGTGGTGATAGAGGGTATATATAAGTTTGTCGTTCCGTGTGTAACACCAAGAAATATTCATCTAAGACCCAACAAAGTATATATATTCTGGGTCCTTATGAAATTCTGAGTCGATTTAGCTATGTCCGTCTGTCTGTGTAAAACACTCTCACGTTAAAACTAAGCAAAGGAAATCAACTAAATTCACCCAAAATATTTATTGTTATCCTAAGCAGTTTGGTATTGAAAATCAGCATAATCGGTTCACAACGTAAAAAGCTATGAGTAAAAATTTCAGACTACCTCGAAAAAAATTACGTTTTTTTTCATCATTCTTTTGAAGTTTTCTCATAAACTACCAAAGATATTTCGATGAATTTTGTCACACATTATTTTTTCATGGCAGTGATCAATTATGTTGAACATCTTTACAATCGATCCAATATTTCCCATAGCTCCCATACAAAGGTATATATTCCCGGAAATTAGTTTATCGCTAATAACTCCCTCAAATATATCGGTATCAACACAAAATTTTGCACATGCAAATATAATATGAACAGAAATCATACTGTCAACGCAGATCTCAGTCGGTCCACAATTGGCCATAGCTCCCATACAAGGTCCACTTCGGAAAATCACCTAAACGCACATATTTCATTGATGAATAAAGCTATGATGATAAAATTCGAGTTAAACATGTTTTGTGTACATACAAATCATTCTACGAAATTTTTTACGGATCGGTCCATTATTGGTCATAGCTCCCATATAAGGCCCACTTCCGAAAATCATTTAAAAGCTCATATTTCATTGTCATATAAAGCTATCTTGATGAAATTCGACACAAATATGTTTAGTCTAAATATAAATCACTTTACGAAATTTTTTCCGGATAGGTCCATAATTGGTCATAGCTCCCATATAAAGTCCACTTCCCAAAATCACTTAAACGCATATATTTCATTGAATTATAAAGATATCGGGACACAAATATGTTTTGTATACATACAAATCATTTTGTTAATTTTGTTACGGATCGGTCCATTATTGGTCACAGCTCCCATATAACCCCATTTCCGAAAATCACTTAAAAATACATATTTCATTGTCAAATAAAGCTATCGTGATAAAATTCGACATAAATATGTTTCGCATAAATGTGAACTATTCCACTAATTTTTTTTCCGGATAGGCCCATCATTGGTCATAGCTCCCATATAAGGTCCACTTCCGAAAATCACTTAAACACATATATCTCATTGAATTCTAAAGCTATTGGGATAAAATTCGACAAAAATACGTTTTGTGTACATTCAAATCATTTCACCAAATTTTTTATGGATCGGTCCATTATTGGTCATAGCTCCCATATAACCCCATTTCCGAAAATCACTAAAAAATACATATTTCATTGTCAAATAAAGTTATCTTGATAAAATTCGACACAAATATGTTTTGTCTTTATATGAATCACTCTACGAAATTTTTTCCGTATAGGCTCCCATAGAGGGTCCACTTACGAAAATCACTTAAACGCACATATTTCTTTGTATAATAAAGCTATTTGAATAAAGTACGACTTGAATATGTTTTGTGAGCATATAAATCATTCTACCAATTTTTTCCGGATTGTTCCAAATATGGTAATAGCTCCTTCAAAAAAATCACTTAAACGCACATATTTCATTAACAAATAAAGATATCTTGATAAAATTCGACACAAATATGTTTTGTGTAAGGTCGTAGCTCCTATACATATAAAGTTTACTTCCGAAAATCACCTAAACGCACACATTTCATTAATTAATAAATCTATTGTAGTAAAATTCGACTTGAATTTTTTGGCATATAAATCATTATACGAAATTTTTTCCTTATCGGTTGATAATTGGTCACAACTCCCATATAAGGACCATTTCCGAAAATTACTCAAAGAACATTAACAATCAAAGTTATCGGGATAAAATTCGACATAAATGTGTATTTTGTATATATAAATCATTCTACGGATTTTATATTCCGGATCGGTCCATAGGTTGTCTAAGTTCCCATATAAGGTATACTTCTGAAAATCACTTAATACCACTTAATTCGTAATTAAATGATTATATCCGGATAAAACTCAAAATGAGTATGTTCTGTGTACAGTTAATCATTATATTAAAATATAATTAAAATTAGTTTGACATATGCATAAATCTTAGTACCCTCAATAAGGAAACAAAAATTTTGCCAAGTTATCTAAAAATTAGATAGTTAAATGGGTTTCAATAAAAAGTAGCTTGCTGGTGGAGGGTATTTAAGATTCGGCATAGCCGAATATAGCACTCTAACTTGTTTTCATATAAAAATGCCATGTTATTTTCTGCTTGTACAAAACATTGCTGCTGAATAACTTTTATCAACACTGATGTTGCTGAATATCATAATTAATTAACAGATACACTTTCTCAATGTGCACATTTTATTTGATCTTGGGTTAACAACAATTTTTTACATAAACAGAAAAGAGGATTTCTATGTCAACATTAGTTGCAAACAATTATGAAGCTAGTTAATAGTGTAGTGGGAATGGCGTAAAACTAGCAACTGTTTGTTTTGGACGGTTTTTATTTAATTTTTTGCGAAAAATAATCAATTTTTTAATCCCTATGGGTGGTACAAGAAATTGTGGACTGATTTCGATTTTCAACTCAGTGGATTCCAAAACTATATGTATGACAAAATTCAAAAATAAATATTTGTGCCAAATTGTTTATGGATATCATTATTTGGTAATTAGTAATATGCGTTTAAGTTATTCTCGGAAGGGGACCTTAAATGGGAGCTATGACCAATTATGGATCGACCGTAAAAAAAAAACAAGTTAGAGTACTATATTCGGCTGCGCCGAATATTAAATACCCTCCACCAGCAAGCTACTTTTTATTAAAACTCATTTAAATATCTAATTTTCAGATAACTTGGCAAAATTTTTGTTTCCGTATTGAGGGTACTAAATTTTAATAAGGTCGAGAAAAATGTATATTAATTCCGTAGAATGATTTATATATACAAAATACACATTTATGTCGAATTTTATCCCGATAACTTTGATTGTCAATATGCATTTGAGTAATTTTCGGAAATGGTCCTTATATGGGAATTGTGACCAATTATCGAGCGATAAGGAAAAAATTTCGTATAATGATTTATATGCCAAAAAAAATTCAATTCGAATTTTACTATAACAGATTTACTAATTAATGAAATATGTGCGTTTAGGTGATTTTCGGAAGTGCTTTATATGTATACGAGCTATGACCTTACACAAAACATATTTTTGTCGAATTTTATCAAGATATCTTTATTTGATAATGAAATATGTGCGCTTAAGTGATTTTTTTGAAGTGGACCTTATATAGCAGCTATTACCATATATAGACCAATCCGGAAAATTTTGGAAGAGTGATTCATATAAAGATAAAACATATTTATGCCGAATTTTATCTAGATAACTTTATTTAACAATTAAATATGTGCGTTTAAGTGATTTTCGGAAGTCGGACTTATATTGGAGCTATGACCAATAATGGACCAATCCGGGAAAAAAGTGGCTGAATGATTTATATGCAAACAAAATATATTCAAGTCGAATTTTATCCTTATATTTTTAGAATTTAATGAAATATATGCATTTAAGTGATTTTCGGAAGTGGACTTTATATGGGAGTTATGACCAATTATGAGCCTATCCGGAAAAAAATTCGTAGAGTGACTCATATAAAGACAAAACATATTTGTGTCGAATTTTATCAAGATAGCTTTATTTGACAATGTGCTTTTAAGTGATTTTCGGAAGTGGGCTTTATATGGGAGCTATGACCAATATTGGACCGATCCGTAAAAAATTTTGTGGAATGATTTGAATGTACACAAAACATATTTTTGTCGAATTTTATCACGATAGCTTTAGTTGACAATGAAATATGTGTTTTTAAGTGATTTTCGGAGCTATGGGAGCTGATATGGTAGCTATGACGAATAATGGACCGATCCGTAAACAAATTTGTAGAATGATTTGTATGTATACAACACATACTTGTGTTGAATTGTATCCCGATAGCTTTATTATTCAATGAAATATATGCATTTAAGTGATTTTCGGAAGTGGACCTTATATGGGAACTATGACCAATAATGGACCGATCCGTAAAAAAAAATGTAGAATGATTCATATTTAGACAAAACATATTTGTGTCGAATTTTATCCTGATAGCTTTATAATTCAATGAAATATATTAGTTTAAGTGATTTTCGGAAGTGGACTTTATATGGGAGCTATGACCAATTATGGGCCTATCCGGTAGAGTGATTCATATTTAGACTAAACATATTTGTGTCGAATTTTTCAAGATAGCTTTATTTGACAATGAAATATGAGCTTTTAAATGATTTTCGGAAGTGGGCCTTATATGGGAGCTATGACCAATAATGGATGGACCGATCAGTAAAAAATTTGGTAGATTGATTTGTATGTACACAAAACATATTTAACTCGAATTTTATCACAATAGCTATATTCATCGATGATATATATACGTTTAGGTGATTTTCGGAAGTGGACTTTATATGGGAGCTATGACCAATTATGGGCCTATCCGGAAAAAATTTCGTAGAGTAATTCATATTTAGACTAAACATATTTGTGTCGAATTTTTCAAGATAGCTTTATTTGACAATGAAATATGAGCTTTTCAAGGATTTTCGGAAGTGGGCCTTATATGGGAGCTATGACCAATAATGGACCGATCCGTAAAAAATTTGGTAGATTGATTTGTATGTACACAAAACATATTTAACTCGAATTTTATCATAATAGCTATATTCATCGATGATATATATACGTTTAGGTGATTTTCGGAAGTGGACCTTATATGGGAGCTATGACCAATTGTGGACCGACTGAGATCTACGTTGACTGTATGATTTCTGTTCATATTATATTTGCATGTACAAAATTTTGTGTTGATACCGATATATTTGAAGGAGTTATTAACGATAAACTAATTTCCGGGAATATATACCTTTGTATGGGGGCTATGGGAATATTCGATCTTGAACATAATTGATCACAGGCATAAAAAATTAATGTGTGACAAAATTCATCGAAATATCTTTGGTAGTTTCTCAGAAAACTTCAAAAGAATGTTGAAAAAAACGTAATTTTTTTCGAGGTAGTCTGAAATTTTTCCTCATAACTTTTTACGTTGTGAACCGATTTTGCTAATTTTCAATACCAAACTGCTTAGGAAATTAATAAATATTTTGGGTGAATTTGGTTGATTTCATTAGCTTAGTTTTAATGTGAGCGTGTTTTACACAGACAGACAGACAGACAGACAGACAGACGGACATAGCTAAATCGACTCAGAATTTGATAAGGACCCAGAATATATATACTTTGTTGGGTCTTAGATGAATATTTCTTGGTGTTACACACGGAACGACAAACTTATATATACCCTCTATCAACACTGATGGTGGAGGGTATAATTATAATAAGTTTTCTGTTTTTGTGCCAAATTTTGTATGGATATCTTTATTTCGTAAAGAGTTTTATGCGTTTAAGTGATTCTCGAAAGGAGACCTTGTATGGGACCTACGACCAATTACAGACCGATCGTAAACAAATTTTACAGTATCATTTCTGTATATAAAAGCAATGTTTGTGCTAAATTTTGTATGGATACCTTTATTTGGTAATGAGAAATATGCGTTTAAGTGATTTTGAGAAGGAGACCTTGTATGGGAGCTAGAGATGCCAAACGGGAATTCTCGAAAATCCCGGGATTTTCGGGATTTGAAAGTACCGAAAACCGGGATTTTAAAAAATGAAATCCCGGGAAATTTCGGGATTTTAAAACCCCGAATTTTTAAGTGTTTTTCCGCTATTTTATACATTATAAAGTGTTAAATAATAGAATTTTAAAAGTTTTTGGACTTAAGATGACTCTACTTACTTACAAGCTGAAATATCAAAAATAAAAAGGACAATAAATAGGCATATAAAACTAACAAGTAAGAAATTATAGGCTGACGAGGCCGACCATATAACCCCCTACACCAGTTATGATAGTAAAATGTGATTTAATTTTCATAATAAATCATTTAAGTTGATTTATACCTCGTCACCGATATATTTTAGCCATTTATTGTTAAAACATTATCTTTCTGAAATATGCTTTTGGGATGCCTTCATATAAGTCGAATTTACAGTTACATAAAATGTGTTTATGCTGAATTGCGGCACTTCTCTTTTTAAGCGAATTGTGGACACTAAATTCTTTTTTAAAGCTGTGCTTTGTATGGGGCTAGGATCAAAAGAAGCCCGATCATTTCAAAATTCATCAGGGTGTTTAAGGCCAGTATAAAACAAAAGCACTTCTCCGGAGAAACCCAATATACAATCCCCACCCAATTTAAAAATCCCGAAAATCCCGGGATCCCGATATCAGGATTCCGGGATTTATTTAAAAATCCCGAATCCCGGTATTTTTAAAAATCAGTCCCGATTGGCATCCCTAATGGGAGCTATGACCAATTGTGAACCGATCGTGAAAAAATGTACAGTAAGATTTCTGTAGATAAAAGCAATATTTGTGCCATAGTTTATATGAATATCGTTATTTGGTAATGAGTTATGTGCGTTTAAAAGTTTTTCGGAAGGTAACCTTATATGGGAGCTATGACCAATTATGGACCGATTCAGAAAATTGTTTCTTTATATGAATTCTATTGGCATAGAATTTAAATTTGTAAAATTTAGTAAAGATATCGGCATTATTTCGGAAGTTATTAACAATAAATTAATTTCGGGGAATATGTAAATTTGTATGGGAAGTATATGTAATTGTGAACCGATTTTTCCGATTAACAATGTAGATCCTGGCACCAAAAGGTATATCTCTGACAAAATTCATCAATTTATCTGCAGTAGTTTTTATAAAAAATACAAATAAATATGTGAAAAAGCACAATTTTTTTTGAGGTTGTCTCAAATTTTTCAATACCAAACTGCTTAGGATATCAGTGAATATTTTGGGTGAATTTCATAAAGTTCCGTTGCTTTGTTTTAACGTGAGCGTGTTTTATACAGACAGACAGACAGACGGACAGACCGACATATCTAAATCGACTCAGAATGTCATAAGGACGAAAAATATATATACTTTGTTGGGTCTCAAATGAATATTTCTCGGTGTTACAAACGGAATGACAAACTTATATATACCCTCAATCACCACTGATGGTGGTGGAGGGTATAAAAAATAACTTTTATTTTTGCTCAAAAAATAAAAGTCAAAAATAACTTTTATTTATGCTAAAAATAGTAAAAATCTAAAACTTAACAAGTTAGAGTGCTATATTCGGCTATGCCGAATCTTAAATACCCTCCACCAGCAAGCTACTTTTTATTAAAACTCATTTAAATATCTAATTTTCAGATAACTTGGCAAAATTTTTGTTTCCGTATTGAGGGTACTAACATTAATGCATATGTCAAACTAATTTTAATAAGGTCGAGAAAAATGTATATTAATTCCGTAGAATGATTTATATATACAAAATACACATTTATGTCGAATTTTATCCCGATAACTTTGATTGTCAATGTGCATTTGAGTAATTTTCGGAAATGGTCCTTATATGGGAATTGTGACCAATTATCGAGCGATAAGGAAAAAATTTCGTATAATGATTTATATGCCAAAAAAATTCAATTCGAATTTTACTATAACAGATTTACTAATTAATGAAATATGTGCGTTTAGGTGATTTTCGGAAGTGCTTTATATGTATACGAGCTATGACCTTACACAAAACATATTTTTGTCGAATTTTATCAAGATATCTTTATTTGATAATGAAATATGTGCGCTTAAGTGATTTTTTTGAAGTGGACCTTATATAGCAGCTATTACCATATATAGACCAATCCGGAAAATTTTGGAAGAGTGATTCATATAAAGATAAAACATATTTGTGCCGAATTTTATCTAGATAACTTTATTTAACAATTAAATATGTGCGTTTAAGTGATTTTCAGAAGTGGGACTTATATGGGAGCTATGACCAATAATGGACCAATCCGGGAAAAAATGTGGTAGAATGATTTATATGCACACAAAATATATTCAAGTCGAATTTTGTCCTTATATTTTTAGAATTTAATGAAATATATGCATTTAAGTGATTTTCGGAATTGGACTTTATATGGGAGTTATGGCCAATTATGAGCCTATCCGGAAAAAAAAACTCGTAGAGTGACTCATATAAAGACAAAACATATTTGTGTCGAATTTTATCAAGATAGCTTTATTTGACAATGTGCTTTTAAGTGATTTTTGGAAGTGGGCTTTATATGGCAGCTATGACCAATATTGGACCAATCCGTAAAAAATTTTGTGGAATGATTTGAATGTACACAAAACATATTTTTGTCGAATTTTATCACGATAGCTTTAGTTGACAATGAAATATGTGTTTTTAAGTGATTTTCGGTAGTGGGCCTTATATGGGAGCTATGACGAATAATGGACCGATCCGTAAAAAAATTTGTAGAATGATTTTTATGTATACAACACATACTTGTGTCGAATTGTATCCCGATAGCTTTATTATTCAATGAAATATATGCATTTAAGTGATTTTCGGAAGTGGACCTTATATGGGAACTATGACCAATAATGGACCGATCCGTAAAAAAAATGTAGAGTGATTCATATTTAGACAAAACATATTTGTGTCGAATTTTATCCTGATAGCTTTATAATTCAATGAAATATATTAGTTTAAGTGATTTTCGGAAGTGGACTTTATATGGGAGCTATGACCAATTATGGGCCTATCCGGAAAAAATTTCGTAGCGTGATTCATATTTAGACTAAATACCAAATTTCAATTCAAACAGTTAATATAGTGGTCCTCAATATATTAGATGGTTATATAAATCTTTTGTTTTAGGTCATCGTCCTACATAACGAATGTTTAGTGTCGTTTACACTGAAGAATTTACGGAATTGGCAAGGACTCCTTAAAGTGTCTACATAGGGGATTGTTCCAATATTTCTCTATTTTTTTTAAAGATTCCTAACTCTTCTCCATGAAACCAAACACATATCAATAAAAATCCTACTCCAAAACTTTAGTTCATTTTTAGTATTTCTTTAGTTGGAGCTTTCCGCTAGGTCCCACTAACTGTAAATGTGACCAACAGATCTGAAATAGTTTGTTTTGACCACGATACGAGTTTCCATCGATTAAACGTAAAATTTAATTGCTTTATTGCGAATTTGCAGGTGCTTAAGTGAGAAAGCCGAAATATCCATAATATTTTGACAGGGATTACTATTGATTTGGGGTTGGTTCCATGAAAAAAAGTTAAGAATCCTTAAGAAAATAGTCCGCATATTAACCCAAATATGCCCAATGACCTATATATAGTACACATAGTTTTTGGTTATAAGATCCGTCACGTTTGTTTAAGTTCCGTTTTTTTGTTCACATACAAAGAACTCATCAATACCTAATGGGATATTGTGTGATCGCATTTTTTTTTTGCTACTAATTTTAAGTTATTGAATTTTTAAATTTGTGATATTGTCATAATGACCAAAATTGGGTAAGTCCGGTAAATGCATTATGTGCGGAAAGTAAAATTTTGTACATTTACAAGTAAATTAATACTTTTTTTCTCAATTTATATTTATAAAGAGTAGCTTGATTGTGATATGCGCCAAAGTTTCATTATTGTGTTTTAGTTTTGTTGTTGTGGCCCCTTTGTCCTATATATAGGAGGACTTTAAAAACCACTTTTTTCAATAATTTTTTAAAAATTTATAATTGCTTTGTTTTTTATTTCTCATTTGCTTCCAAAATAATATAAAACTAGTTTTAAAATGATCAAGCTCAATCAATGGGCATATCTGGGTTAAAGGCAGAACCTTAGATTGATCCTTCTTATCTCCATATCCAGGAAGTCTTAGGGTGTGAACCACACTAAACTATCAGTATGCAAGACGGTGGCCATAAGCAAAAGGTTTATATAACCACCTAGGGACTTTGGATTGATTCCCAACAATTATCAAGACGGAACCGAACAGAAAATTTTTAGAATATGCCAAAATTTAACATAATATGTGATCTACAGTCCCACATAATCTGGGAAAGCTTTAGAAGGCGATGAATGAAGAATGGATTAAATTTGACAAATATGTTTTATGGAATTTAATTTAAAACATGCAAAAGTGACTTAAACCTATCATTAAAGCAAAAGTTGGTTCCAATAAATGCTGATATATCCAAGCGGAAAGTAGCAAATGTCCATATATCAGTATGGTTACAATAGTGTTCACAAAAACATGATTACATTTTTCACTCCTTTTCTACGAAAATCAAATTTAATTTCATATTTTATGGCTTAGTTTCATATTAATATAAAGAATGAAATTTTTATCTTGCTGGAAAATTTTTTTATACTAAAAATATTATAATTTTGTGTTTTTGTGAACAGTTGTGGAAGTCACTGTATATGTTCATGGTTAAAAAGTTGGACCAAAATATTTTGTTTTTAAAAATTAATATTCTGTTAATCCGAAAGGTATATGTCCATAATTGACCCTATTTCAAATATCAACCTAATATTTTTTAGGGAATATTTCTTACCATATTTTTTAGGATTTTTTTTTAAATATAAAAAGATAAATTTCAAATAAAATTTTATTTATCCAGAATTACAAACTTATGGATCCGAGTATATCATTCTCATTAATATCTTTTCCGACATCTATTCATCAAGATTTATTAAAAATATTTTTAATGAATTTTCAATATTTTATACCCTCCACCACCACCAGTGGTGATAGAGGGTATATATAAGTTTGTCGTTCCATGTGTAACACCAAGAAATATTCATCTAAGACCCAACAAAGTATATATATTCCGGGTCCTTATCAAATTCTGAGTCGAATTAGCTATGTCCGTCTGTCTGTCTGCCTAAAACACGCTCACGTTAAAACTAAGCAAAGGAAATTAACCAAAATTAACCCAAAATATTTATTATTATCCTAAGCAGTTTGGTATTGAATATCAGCAAAATCGGTTCACAACGTAAAAAGTTATGAGTAAAAATTTCAGACTACCTCGAAAAAAATTACGTTTTTTTTCATAATTCTCGGTTTTCTCGGAAACTATCAAAGATATTTCGATGAATTTTGTCACACAATATTTTTTCGGGGCAGTGATCAATTCTGTTCAAGATATTTACAATCGATCCAATATTTCCCATAGCTCCCATACAAAGGTATATATTCCCGGAAATTAGTTTATCGTTAATAACTCTCTCAAATATATCGGTATCAACTAGGGTGATCGATTTTTCGACATTTTCCAAAAACCGGTTTTCGAATAGTTCGAATAGTTGACATTTTAAAAAAACCGGTTGATATTTTTCAAATTCAGAAAAAACCGGTTAACCGTGTTTTCATTATAAATAAAAAAATATATTTTAATTTGAAAAACTTAATGTTTATGTTTAAATTTGATTAATAAAACATGGCCCGAAATGATTTTTAACAGTTTAAAAGATTATCGCTTGTATTTATAAAAAATCTTATTTTGCTTTTAATGCACTCAATAGTTAAAGCACACTTTAGCCTTAAAAACCATTAATAAAATTGTGATATTCATAAACAAATAATAAACGTATATTAACTATTGTGCTGATTTATGTTTAAGTTGGCAGCACTGTACAATATGGCTGTCATTTTATGTGTTAGTGTTGCGTACAATTAGGATAAAATATTCGTTGATTCGGTTTTCTTAATTTCATATTTTTGTTTATAATAGATTTTTGACAATAAAAACAAACTTTTAAGAAAAATAAATATATATATGGCTTTAATAAATGTATATTTAGTTCAGATGTATAAATATAACATATAATTTCTAATTGTTATTAAAAGTATCCGAATAAAGGATATTTTGCGACAAAATATACATCTCTTTGACACAAATTTTTGCAAATATTGATAAATTTCTTTGATATTTGACTAATTTTAATGCCGGCGAATATATTTTGCATTAGTATAACACTAATCAATATAATTTAATTACTTTATGGCATTATATTTAACCAACAAACTTTGAAAAAGCCAAATCAAATGATTTTGTCCATCATTTGGTTGACAGACGGGCATTTCCAAATTGCCTAAAAATAGTGCTGGACAATTGGAATATTGTCAAATATTCATGCATTAATCCAATAATGCCTAGATTTGAGTTTTTTCCTCAAAATATAATCGTTTAAAAATTTTCTGGGATTTTATTTACAAATTTGTAAACGTTAAAATTAGAATTTTTAGATTTTATTTTAAAAGAAACAATAATTAGTTTTCGCAATCAACCTAAAATTACCGGAAAAATCTTTATCTGAGAAAAAAATTGTTAAAAATCAACTTATTATTGGCTTAAAGAAGGGTCGAGCCTACAATAAAATTCTTCTAATTGTCAATGGTTTATTGAAGGTGTTTATGTAATCCTAGCTTATTTTAAAAGCCCTGTTTAGGAAATTTGTATAGGCATTCCAACACTTCCGTAAAATTTCAGCCGTAAATTAATTATTGTAATTGGAATATAATCTTAAAATTGATAAAATTTTATCAAATAGTTATTAATTTTACAAATAAATTTTTTAATTAATTAGGAAAATCAAAAAAGTTTAACCAAAGAGCTGTAGAAAAATATACGATAGTTCCTCCACTCGAATATTTTTAAAATTTAGACGGGCTGTATTATTATTTACTTAAAAATTTCATTTAAATAATCTTTGAATACAAAGCAAATAAAGGTATACGAAACCGGTTTTTAAAAAGTGAAAAAACCGGGTTATTCGATATTCGAAAAATCAACATTAAGAAAAAACCGACACTGGTAAAGCAGAAAAAACCTGTTTTAAAACCGGTTGAAAAATCGAGTCGATCACCCTAGTATCAACACAAAATTTTGTACATGCAAATATAATATGAACAGAAATCATATTGTCAACGTAGATCTCAGTCGGTCCACAATTGGTCATAGCTCCCATATAAGGTCCACTTCCGCAAATCACCTAAACGTAAATATTTCATTGACGAATAAAGCTATTCTGATCAAATTCGAGTTAAATATGTATTGTGTACATACAAATCAATCTACCAATTTTTTTACGGATCGGTCCATTATTGGTCATAGCTCCCATATAAGGCCCACTTCCGAAAATCATTTAAAAGCTTATATTTTATTGTCAAATAAAGCTATCTTGATAAAATTCGACACAAATATGTTTAGTCTAAATATGAATCACACTAAGAAATTTTTTCTGGATAGGCCCATAATTGGTCATAGCTCCCATATAAAGTCCACTTCCGAAAATCACTTAAACGCATATATTTCATTGAAGTATAAAGCTATCGGGATAAAATTCGACACAAATATGTTCTGTATACATACAAATCATTCTACCAATTTTTTTACGGATCGGTCCATTATTGGTCATAGCTCCCATATAAGGCCCACTTCCGAAAATCACTTAAAAACACATAATTCATTGTCAAATAAAGCTATCGTGATAAAATTCGACATAAATATATGTTGTCTAAATGTGAATTACTCTACGAAATTTTTTTCGAATAAGGCCATAATTGGTCATAGCTCCCATATAAGTTCCACTTCCGAAAATCACTAAACGCATATATTTCATTGAATTCTAAAGCTATTGGGATAAAATTCTACAAAAATATGTTTTGCGTACATACAAATCAATCTACAAAATTTTTTACGGATCGGTCCATTATTGGTCATAGCTCCCATATAAGGCCCACTTCCAAAAATCATTTAAAAGCTCATATTTCATTGTTAAATAAAGCTATCTTGACAAAATTCGACACAAATATGTTTTCTTTATATAAGTCACTCTACGAAATTTTTTCATATCTCCTATACATATTAAGTCCACTTCCAAAACGCACATATTTCGTTAATTAATAAATCTATTGTAGTAAAATTCGACTTGAATTCACTATACGAAATTTTTTTCTTATCGGTCGATAATTTTTCTCAATTCCCATTTAAGGACCATTTCCGAAAATAACTCAAATTCACATTGACAATCAAAGTTATCGAGATAAAATTCGGCATAAATGTATATATAAATCATTCTACGAAATTTTTTTCCGGATCGGTCCATAAGTTGTCTTAGCTTCCATATAAGGTATACTTCTGAAAATCACTTAATACCACTTAATTCGTTATTAAATGATTATATATCTGGATAAAATTCGAAATGAATATGTTCTGTGTATAGATAAAGCATTCTATTAAAATGTTTTCGAACTGGCCGGCCCATGCCTATTAATATACATTTTTCTGGACCTAATTAAAATTAGTTTGACATATGCATAAATGTTAGTACCCCCAATACGGAAACAAAAATTTTGCCATGTTATCTAAAGATTAGATGGGTTTAAATGGGTTTTAATAAAAAGTAGGTTGCTGGTGGAGAGTATTTAAGATTCGGCAAAGCCGAATATATCACTCTAACTTGTTTAATTATAGGGTCTCATTTGACCATAGCCCCTATTCAAAGCCCCTTCAAAATTCGACTTAAATGTCCACAATTTGATTCAACAATAAATGGCTTAAGTATATCTGATGCAAGGTACAATTCAACTTAAATGCTTTATTATGAAAACTAAATCACATTCTTTTTGTAACAGCTACCGGAGACGCAGCCTATTGAAAATGGTTAACATCGGACCATTATTTCACCTAGCCCCCATACAACTGAACCCGCCGAATAGACCTTTTAAGTTCATAATTATGTTTAATATACTCCTATCTCGACAAAAACTGTAAAACCAAGTTCTATACTAGCTTTAATAACCCTCATGAATTTTATAATAATAGGGTCTCATTTGACCATAGCCCCCTCAAAATTCGGCTTAAATGTCCACAATTTTATTCAACAATAAATGGCTTAAGTATAATTCAAGGCAAGTTACAATTCAACTTAAATGCTTTATTATGAAAACTAAATCACATTTTATTTTTGTAACAGGTGTAGGGTATTATATGGTCGGCCGACTATAATTTCTTACTTGTTTTTGTTTGTGTTTTGTTTGATATGTTATTGCTAAAGTAACGGTAGAGAAGAAAAATATAAAATAAATTGATATGTTCAAAATTAAACTTATTTTAAACACACTATGGTGAAGGGTATTATTTAATATTCGGCGAATATAGAACTCTTAATTGTTGATAAACAAATTGTTTTTAGGAAATCATAGTGTTTTTATACCCTCCACCACCATCAGTGGTGATAGAGGGTATATATAAGATTGTCGTTCCGTGTGTAACACCAAGAAATATTCATCTAAGACCCAACAAAGTATATATATTCCGGGTCCTTATCAAATTCTGAGTCGATTTAGCTTTGTCCGTCTGTCTGTCTGTGTAAAACACGCTCACATTAAAACTAAGCAAAGGAAATCAACCAAATTCACAAAAAGTATTTTATTATTATCCTAAGCAGTTTGGTATTGAAAATCAGCAAAATCGGTTCACAACGTAAAAAGTTATGAGTAAAAATTTCAGACTACCTCGAAAAAAATTACGCTTTTTTCAACATTCTTTTGAAGTTTTCTCAGAAACTAACAAAGATATTTCGATGAATTTTGTCACACATTAATTTTTTATGCCTGTGATCAATTATGTTCAAGATCTTTCCAATCGATCGAATATTTCCCATAGCCCCCATACAAAGGTATATATTACCGGAAATTAGTTTATCGTTAATAACTCCCTCAAATATATCGGTATCGACACAAATTGTACATGTACATTTTGTACATGCAAATATAATATGAACAGAAATCATACAGTCAACATAGATCTCAGTCGGTCCACAATTGGTCATAGCTCCCATATAAGGTCCACTTCCGAAAATCACCTGAACGTATATATTTCATTGATGAATATAGCTATTGTGATAAAATTCGAGTTAAATATGTTTTGTGTACATACAAATCAATCTACCAAATTTTTTACGGATCGGTCCATTATTGGTCATAGCTCCCATATAAAGCCCACTTCCGAAAATCACTTAAATCATTTGAAAGCTCATATTTCATTGTCAAATAAAGCTATCTTGAAAAATTCGACACAAATATGTTTAGTCTAAATTTGAATCACACTACGAAATTTTTTCCGGATAGGCCCATAATTGGTCATAGCTCCCATATAAAGCCCACTTCCTAAAATCACTTAAACTAATATATTTCATTGAATTATAAAGCTATCGGGATAAAATTCGACACAAATATGTTTTGTCTAAATATGAATCACTCTACATTTTTTTTACGGATCGGTCCATGATTGGTCATAGTTCCCATATAAGGCCCACTTCCGAAAATCACTTAAATGCATATATTTCATTGAATAATAAAGCTATCGGGATACAATTCGACACAAGTATGTGTTGTATACATACAAATCATTCTACAAATTTTTTTACGGATCGGTCCAATATTGGTCATAGCTCCCATATAAAGCCCACTTCCGAAAATCACTTAAAAGCACATTGTCAAATAAAGCTATCTTGATAAAATTCGATACAAATATGTTTTGTCTTTATATGAGTCACTCTACGAATTTTTTTCCGGATAGGCTCATAATTGGCCATAACTTCCATATAAAGTCCACTTCCGAAAATTACTTAAACGCATATATTTCATTAAATTCTAAAAATATAAGGATAAAATTCGACTTGAATATATTTTGTGTGCATATAAATCATTCTACCACTTTTTTCCCGGATTGGTCCATTATTGGTCATAGCTCCCATATAAGTCCCACTTCCGAAAATCACTTAACGCACATATTTAATTGTTAAATAAAGTTATCTAGATAAAATTCGGCACAAATATGTTTTATCTTTATATGAATCACTCTTCCAAAATTTTCCGGATTGGTCCATATATGGTAATAGCTGCTATATAAGGTCCACTTCAAAAAAATCACTTAAGTGCACATATTTCATTATCAAATAAAGATATATTGATAAAATTCGATACAAATATGTTTTGTGTAAGGTCATAGCTCGTATACATATAAAGCACTTCCGAAAATCACCTAAACGCACATATTTCATTAATTAGTAAATCTATTATAGTAAAATTCGAATTGATCTTTTTTTGGCATATAAATCATTTTCTGAAGTTTTTTCCTTTTCGGTCGATAATTGGTCACAATTCCCATAAAAGGACCATTTCCGAATATTACTCAAATGCACATTGACAATCAAAGTTATCGGGATAAAATTCGACATAAATGTGTATTTTGTATATATAAATCATTCTACGGAATTAATATACATTTTTCTCGACCTTATTAAAATTAGTTTGACATATGCATTAATGTTAGTACCCTCAATACGGAAACAAAAATTTTGCCAAGTTATCTGAAAATTAGATATTTAAATGAGTTTTAATAGGAATTTAATACGAATCATAAATACCCTCCACCAGCAAGCTACTTTTTATTAAAACCCATTTAACTTGACAGAATTTTTGTTTTCGTAGTGAGGGTACTAACATTTATGCATATGTGGAACTAATTTTGATTAGGTTCATAAAATTGTATATTAATTGGCCAGTTGCAAACATTTTAATATAATGATTTATCTATACACAAACATACTCATGTCGAATTTTTTCTCTGGATATAATCATTATACCCTCCACCACCATCAGTGCTGATAGAGGGTATATATAAGTTTGTCGTTCCGTGTTTAACACCAAGAAATATTCATCTAAGACCCAACAAAGTATATATATTCCGGGTCCTTATCAAATTCTGAGTCGAATTAGCTATGTCCGTCTGTCTGTCTGCCTAAAACACGCTCACGTTAAAACTAAGCAAAGGAAATTAACCAAGATTAACCCAAAATATTTATTATTATCCTAAGCAGTTTGGTATTGAATATCAGCAAAATCGGTTCACAACGTAAAAAGTTATGAGTAAAAATTTCAGACTACCTCGAAAAAATTACGTTTTTTTTCATAATTCTCGGTTTTCTCGGAAACTATCAAAGATATTTCGATGAATTTTGTCACACAATATTTTTTCGGGGCAGTGATCAATTCTGTTCAAGATATTTACAATCGATCCAATATTTCCCATAGCTCCCATACAAAGGTGTATATTCCCGGAAATTAGTTTATCGTTAATAACTCTCTCAAATATATCGGTATCAACTAGGGTGATCGATTTTTCGACATTTTCCAAAAACCGGTTTTCGAATAGTTGACATTTAAAAAAAACCGGTTGATATTTTTCAAATTCAGAAAAAACCGGTTAACCGGGTTTTCATTATAAATAATATATATAAAATATATTTTAATTTGAAAAACTTAATGTTTATGTTTAAATTTGATTAATAAAACATGGCCCGAAATGATTTTTAACAGTTTAAAAGATTATCGCTTGTATTTATAAAAAAATCTTATTTTGCTTTTAATGCACTCAATAGTTAAAGCACACTTTAGCCTTAAAAACCATTAATAAAATTGTGATATTCATAAACAAATAATAAACGTATATTAACTATTGTGCTGATTTATGTTTAAGTTGGCAGCACTGTACAATATGGCTGTCATTTTATGTGTTAGTGTTGCGTACAATTAGGATAAAATATTCGTTGATTCGGTTTTCTTAATTTCATATTTTTGTTTATAATAGATTTTTGACAATAAAAACAAACTTTTAAGAAAAATAAATATATATATGGCTTTAATAAATGTCTATTTAGTTCAGATGTATAAATATAACATATAATTTCTAATTGTTATTAAAAGTATCCGAATAAAGGATATTTTGCGACAAAATATACATCTCTATGACACAAATTTTTGCAAATATTGATAAATTTCTTTGATATTTGACTAATTTTAATGCCGGCGAATATATTTTGCATTAGTATAACACTAATCAATATAATTTAATTACTTTATGGCATTATATTTAACCAACAAACTTTGAAAAAGCCAAATCAAATGATTTTGTCCATCATTTGGTTGACAGACGGGCATTTCCAAATTGCCTAAAAATAGTGCTGGACAATTGGAATATTGTCAAATATTCATGCATTAATCCAATAATGCCTAGATTTGAGTTTTTTCCTCAAAATATAATCGTTTAAAAATTTTCTGGGATTTTATTTACAAATTTGTAAACGTTAAAATTAGAATTTTTAGATTTTATTTTAAAAGAAACAATAATTAGTTTTCGCAATCAACCTAAAATTACCGGAAAAATCTTTATCTGAGAAAAAATTGTTAAAAATCAACTTATTATTGGCTTAAAGAAGGGTCGAGCCTACAATAAAATTCTTCTAATTGTCAATGGTTTATTGAAGGTGTTTATGTAATCCTAGCTTATTTTAAAAGCCCTGTTTAGGAAATTTGTATAGGCATTCCAACACTTCCGTAAAATTTCAGCCGTAAATTAATTATTGTAATTGGAATATAATCTTAAAATTGATAAAATTTTATCAAATAGTTATTAATTTTACAAATAAATTTTTTAATTAATTAGGAAAATCAAAAAAGTTTAACCAAAGGAGCTGTAGAAAAATATACGATAGTTCCTCCACTCGAATATTTTTAAAATTTAGACGGGCTGTATTATTATTTACTTAAAAATTTCATTTAAATAATCTTTGAATACAAAGCAAATAAAGGTATTCGAAACCGGTTTTTAAAAAGTGAAAAAACCGGGTTATTCGATATTCGAAAAATCAACATTAAGAAAAAAACCGACACTGGTAAAGCAGATAAAACCTGTTTTAAAACCGGTTGAAAAATCGAGTCGATCACCCTAGTATCAACACAAAATTTTGTACATGCAAATATAATATGAACAGAAATCATATTGTCAACGTAGATCTCAGTCGGTCCACAATTGGTCATAGCTCCCATATAAGGTCCACTTCCGCAAATCACCTAAACGTAAATATTTCATTGATGAAATTCGAGTTAAATATGTATTGTGTACATACAAATCAATCTACCAATTTTTTTACGGATCGGTCCATTATTGGTCATAGCTCCCATATAAGGCCCACTTCCGAAAATCATTTAAAAGCTCATATTTTATTGTCAAATAAAGCTATCTTGATAAAATTCGACACAAATATGTTTAGTCTAAATATGAATCACACTACGAAATTTTTTCTGGATAGGCCCATAATTGGTCATAGCTCCCATATAAAGTCCACTTCCGAAAATCACTTAAACGCATATATTTCATTGAATTATAAAGCTATCGGGATAAAATTCTACAAAAATATGTTTTGTGTACATACAAATCAATCTACAAAATTTTTTACGGATCGGTCCATTATTGGTCATAGCTCCCTTATATGTAAGTCCCACTTCCAAAAATCATTTAAAAGGTCATATTTCATTGTTAAATAAAGCTATCTTGACAAAATTCGACACAAATATGTTTTCTTTATATGAGTCACTCTACGAAATTTTTTCATATCTCCTATACATATTAAGTCCACTTCCAAAACGCACATATTTCGTTAATTAATAAATCTATTGTAGTAAAATTCGACTTGAATTCACTATACGAAATTTTTTTCTTAATTTTCGATAATTTTTCTCAATTCCCATATAAGGAACATTTCCGAAAATAACTCAAATTCACATTGACAATCAAAGTTATCGAGATAAAATTCGGCATAAATGTATATATAAATCATTCTACGAAAATTTTTTCCGGATCGGTCCATAAGTTGTCTTAGCTTCCATATAAGTTATACTTCTGAAAATCACTTTATACCACTTAATTCGTTATTAAATGATTATATATCCGGATAAAATTCGAAATGAATATGTTCTGTGTATAGATAAATCATTCTATTAAAATGTTTTCGAACTGGCCGGCCAGTGCCTATTAATATACATTTTTCTGGACCTAATTAAAATTAGTTTGACATATGCATAAATGTTAGTACCCCCAATACGGAAACAAAAATTTTGCCAAGTTATCTAAAGATTAGATGGGTTTAAATGGGTTTTAATAAAAAGTAGCTTGCTGGTGGAGGTTATTTAAGATTCGGCATAGCCGAATATAGCACTCTAACTTGTTTAATAATGAATTACGTGATATTAAGTGATTTTCAGAAGAAAAATTCCGTATAACGATTTATATATACAAAATACACATTTATGTCGGATTTTATCCAGATGATTTTGATTGTCAATGTGCGTTTAAGTAATTTTCGGAAATGATCCTTATATGGGAGTTGTGATCAATTATGGACCGATCAAGAAAAAATTTCGTATAATGCTTTATATGAAAAAAAAATCAAGTCGAATATTACTCCAATAGATTTATTAATTAATAAAATATGTGCGTTTAAGTGATTTTTGGAAGTGGACCTTATATAGGAACTATGACCAATTACGGGCCTCTCCAGAAAAATTTCGTAGAGTGATTCATATGTATGTACACAAAACATATTTGTGTCGAAGTTTATTAAGATAGCTTTATTTGGCAATGAAATATGTGAGTTTAAATGATTTTAGAAAATGGCCTTATATGGAAGCTATGAGCAATAATGGACCGATCCGGGGAAAATTCGTAGAATGATTTATATGTACACAAAACATATTCAAGTTTTATTTTATACCCATAGCTTATTTTTCAATGAAACGTATGCGTTTAAGTGATTTTCAGAAGTGGACCTTATAATATAAATAATATAGAGGGAGTTATTAACGGTAAATTCATTTCCGGGAATATACACCTTTGCAAGAGGGACTATGGGACATATTGGATCAATTGTTATGAGTTTGAAACATACTTGATCACTGGCATTCACCCAGATGCTGAAATTAATATCGATTTAGGTATGTATGTATGTATGTATGTATGTATGTATGTATGTATGTATGTATGTATGTATGTATGTATGTATGTATGTATGTATGTATGTATGTATGTATGTATGTATGTATGTATGTATGTATGTATGTATGTATGTATGTATGTATGTATGTATGTATGTATGTATGTATGATGTATGTATGTATGTATGTATGTATGTATGTATGTATGTAGGTATGTATGTATGTATGTATGTATGTATGTATGTATGTATGTATGTATGTATGTATGTATGTGTATGTATGTATGTATGTATGTATGTATGTATGTATGTATGTATGTATGTATGTATGTATGTATGTATGTATGTATGTATGTATGTATGTATGTATGTATGTATGTATGTATGTATGTATGTATGTATGTATGTACGTATGTATGTAATGTATGTATGTATGTATGTATGGTATGTATGTATTATGTATGTATGTATGTATGTATGTATGTATGTATGTATGTATGTATGTATGTATGTATGTATGTATGTATGTATGTATGTATGTATGTATGTATGTATGTATGTATGTATGTATGTATGTCGGGTGTAATGTTTTTACTTGATTTCATATTAAGTTTCATTAAATCCTAATTTAGTGAATGACAATGTTCAAATTCCCGCTTTTTAATCACTCGGATCCCGCTTTTATTCCAAAACCATCTGGTCACGTTATGCATGGTGCAATTGTCATCACTGTTTTTTATGAAAAAAGCTTTTCTTACGGTAGCAAAAGTGTTACCGTACTATTAGACTGCACAAACGTCAACTGTAATAATTTCATAAAATATATAATTTTTACCCTTTCTTGGCTAAATGACGCCATAAAATCATAAATGTATACAAATGTAACAGAATTATATTTGATTAAACTTTGAAGTATTCTAGGGGACAGTTTACAAGTAAGGATTTATTAATTCGGTAACGCTGTGTTTTTCTCTCTCAAGTACAATAATGACATTACACGATAGCATTATAATAAAAAATATGAGTAATTAAAGGTTACATATACACACCTACATAATATTTATTATGTTTTTACATTTCATTTCAGCATTTATTTGTTTGTTTATCTCATTTTAAATATATTAAATTTATATTTTTTAAATTAACTCCATGTTGCTAATTTATTTACACTATTCTGTTATACATGTGTATACATTATAAAACAGTTCTTACATATTATTTTTTATCTTTTTTTAGTAATTGTGTGACAATCTGATACAAATGCAATCCCGATAAACTTTCAAACTAGAGAGTTATGTTTATTTTACAAATAGGTTGTTTTTTGCTAAAAGAAATAGCTTATTAAAAGCTTGCGTGAATGTACCCAAATTGGTAGGCCAATACAAAGAGAGAAAATGCTTGTGAGCTTTCAATGCACAAAATAATTAAAAAAGCTTTTTTCAAACACACGGGTAGTAATGTAAAGTTAGTGATTTTCGCATTATTTTTGGAGCTATTTAGTTGCATAAAAGCTTATCTTAATCTGAAAATGTAGTACAAGAAGCACTTATGTATTTTTGCTCGGAATGTCCCAAAAGTAATCCTTTATTATTTGGCTGCTGAGAAGTTATTTAGTTCGTAGAATTATTTATATATAGGTAGATTTATTTATGAACAAAAGTCCACATAGGCGGGCGTGGAACTCACTAACTATCGTTAAATAGTTAAATAACTACCTTACTCTCAGCCCCACCGCATAGTTAAATTCTTGCGCGACAACAAATGGTTTTCACACACAAATTATATTTTCTAAAAATAAACATTTTCTAATTTCTGAATAAAAAATTAAATAAGTTGAGAAAATGTAACTGTTGTATTTATATTATTATACCCTTCACCTTCGTGAGAAGGGTATATTTCAACAAAAATTCGTACTAGCGCATTTATAAATCTATAATGGTAAACATAATTGTTCAATTCACAATCGATGTTGTAGCGTTGTATGCGTTGTATGTCAGCAGCTGCTACAATAGTCATAACATTGTTGTTGGTATTTTCTATGCAAAAGCTCTTTACAACTCCTACGACAATTTTTCATATGTTTTTCGAATGTTGTAAGAAAGTTTAGTGTTGCCAATTGTTTATTTCAACATATAAACAAAAAATTCAAACGATTTTAGCATAAACAAGTAAGAGTGCTATATTCGGCTGTGCCGAATCTTATATACCCTTCACCATAGTGTATTTAAAAAATATAAATTTTATAAAATTTAAATTTATGTACCTATTTACTTTTCCCGATTATATCATTATTATAGCAATAGCAAAACAAAATGAACAACAACAACGCTAAACGAAATAAACACTCAAAAAACAAAATACACAAGGCAGTAAAACCAACAAACGAAACTGTACACCAACAAACAAAAACAATATACACAAGGCAATGAAACACACAGCCATCCAAACATACAAAACTGAATACACCAAGAAACAAAAACAATATACACATGCCAATGAAACACACAGCCATCCAAACATGTGAAACGAAATACTCAATGAATAAGCAGTGTTGTTGTTGTTGCTTATTAATCAAAGCATGAAAATATTGTCTTTTTTAATGAAATTTTCAGAGGTTGTCTCGGATTTTTGCTTGTATCTCCGTCATTTATGGACCGATTTTGCTGATTTTAAATAGCGATCTTTTCGAAAGCATGTCTAACAGAATTATTGAAGATTCGGATCTCGCCGATATCTGGGGTCCTCTAAAAACTGATTTCAACAGACAGACAGACAGACGGACAGACAGACGGACATGGCTTAATCGCCTCCGCTATCTATAAGGATCCAGAATATATATACTTTATAGGGTCGGAAAATTATATTATAGAAATTACAAACGGAATGGCAAACGTATATATACCCTTCTCACGAAGGTGAAGGGTATAAAAACGATAAAGTGATAACACTGAAATCAAAAACAAACAGCTGTTTACCAAAACAAAAAAACTAAAATTTTATTAAAAACTGTTTATTTATTAGTTTAAAATGTGGAATAAAGAAAATAATTGAATTGAAAATTCAAAGAAATTAATTTGGTTTATTTCGCATGTTTAATTAATTTAATATTTTTTGATTTATTTACCTTTTGACATTGCTATGTATATTTGTTTTGATTGTTTTTTTTTTTTTTTTCATTGAGAACATAAACTTATGACATGCTGCAAAGATCTGTTCACAATCACTGTTACTACACTTTAGTAGGTACAATATACAACTTGATTGTGAATTGAACAAACAACAAAAATATTCGTCCTATACCCACCTTAAAGTATACCAATCGGCTTAGAATCGTTTTCTGAGTCGATTAAGCTATGTCCGTCTGTCTGTCCGTCTGGCTGGCTGGCTGACTGTCCACGTAAACGTTGTGCGCAAGGTACAGGTCGCAATTTTCAAGACAATTGGATGATAATTGGAGTATAATTGGCACACACTCTTTTTTTGGTCGAAGGACGAAGCCTATTGAAAATGGTTAAAATCGGTCCATTATTTCACCTAGCCCCCATACAAGAGAACCCCCGAAAAGGGCTTCTGAGCTCATAATTATATTAGAAATACCTGTATATTGATAAAAAGCGGCACAACTAAGTTTTATACGAGCCTTGATGACCTTGCCAAATTTCATAGAGATCGGGACTCATTTAATCCTAGCTCCCATACAAAGTCCCCTTCAGAAAATTGCTTGAATGTCCAAAATTAACTTATAAACACAAATATCGCGATGAAATTCAGCACAATAAAATATTATGTAAATATAAAAATATTCACAAAATTTTATCGGGCTTGGTCCATATTTGCCCCTAGCCCTCATATAAAGCCTCTTTCAGAAAATTAGTTTTTCATCCATAAATTGCTTAAATGTATCGGAACAAGGGAATATTGAAGATAAATGCTTTATTATGAAAAATAAATCACATTTAATATTCATAACTATACTTTCTTACTTGTTTATACCTAAATTTACAAATATTATACATAATTTATTTAAATTAGCGATATTATTTATATTTATCATTGTAAAATGTAAACCCCAAAATAAACAAGTTAGAGTGCTATAATCGGCTATGCCGAATCTTAAATACACTCCACCAGCAAGCTACTTTTTATTAAAACTCATTTAAATATCTAATTTTCAGATAACTTGGCAAAATTTTTGTTTCCGTATTGAGGGTGCTAACATTAATGCTTAATTAAACTAATTTTAATAAGGTCGAGAAAAATGTATATTAATTCCGTAGAATGATTTATATATACAAAATACACATTTATGTCGAATTTTATCCCGATAACTTTGATTGTCAATGTGCATTTGAGTAATTTTCGGAAATGGTCCGAAATTGACCAATTATCGACCGAAAAGGAAAAAATTTCATATAATGATTTATATGCCAAAAAAAGATCAATTCGAATTTTGCTATAATAGATTTACTAATTAATGAAATATGTGCGTTTAGGTGATTTTCGGAAGTGCTTTATATGTATACGAGCTATGACCTTATACAAAACATATTCTTGTCGAATTTTATCAAGATATCTTTATTTGATAATGAAATATGTGCGCTTAATTGATTTTTTTGAAGTGGACCTTATATAGCAGCTATTACCATATATGGACAAATCCGGAAAATTTTGGAAGAGTGATTCATATAAAGATAAAACATATTTGTGCCGAATTTTATCTAGATAAC
Source organism: Lucilia sericata (assembly GCF_015586225.1). Classification (NCBI taxonomy): domain Eukaryota; kingdom Metazoa; phylum Arthropoda; class Insecta; order Diptera; family Calliphoridae; genus Lucilia; species Lucilia sericata. The sequence goes on along the minus strand of NW_023994881.1, from coordinate 130,629 downwards.
TTTATTTAACAATTAAATATGTGCGTTTAAGTGATTTTCGGAAGTGAGACTTATATGGGAGCTATGACCAATAATGGACCAATCCGGGAAAAAAGTGTTAGAATGGTTTATATGCACACAAAATATATTCAAGTCGAATTTTATCCTTATATTTTTAGAATTTAATGAAATATATGCGTTTAAGTGATTTTCGGAAGTGGATTTTATATGGGAGTTATGGCCAATTATGAGCCTATCCGGAAAAAAATTCGTAGAGTAACTCATATAAAGACAAAACATATTTGTGTCGAATTTTATCAAGATAGCTTTATTTGACAATGTGCTTTTAAGTGATTTTCGGAAGTGGGCTTTATATGGGAGCTATGACCAATATTGGACCGATCCGTAAAAAATTTTGTGGAATGATTTGAATGTACACAAAACATATTTTTGTCGAATTTTATGATGATAGCTTTAGTTGACAATGAAATATGTGTTTTTAAGTGATTTTCGGAAGTGGGCCTTATATGGGAGCTATGACGAATAATGGACCGATCCGTAAAAACAATTGTAGAATGATTTGTATGTATACAACACATACTTGTGTCGAATTGTATCCCGATAGCTTTATTATTCAATGAAATATATGCATTTAAGTGATTTTCGGAAGTGGGCCTTATATGGAAACTATGACCAATAATGAACCGATCCGTAAAAAATTTGGTAGATTGATTTGTATGTACACAAAACATATTTAACTCGAATTTTATCACAATAGCTATATTCATCAATGAAATATGTACGTTTAGGTGATTTTCGGAAGTGGACCTTATATGGGAGCTATGACCAATTGTGGACCGACTGAGATCTACGTTGACTGTATGATTTCTGTTCATATTATATTTGCATGTACAAAATTTTGTGTTGATACCGATATATTTGAGGGAGTTATTAACGATAAACTAATTTCCGGGAATATATACCTTTGTATGGGGGCTATGGGAAATATTCGATCGATTGTAAAGATCTTGAACATAATTGATCACAGGCATAAAAAATTAATGTGTGACAAATTTCATCGAAATATACTTTGTTGGGTCTTAGATGAATATTTCTTGGTGTTACACACGGAACGACAAACTTATATATACCCTCTATCACCACTGATGGTGGTGGAGGGTATAAAAACACTCCATTCTACTAAGCTGAACAAAAAGCGCACGCAACAACAAAATCTTTCAAATCAAACCACTCATCAAGTCTTTTCAGCCATACTATCCAGTCAAATTACGTCTTACTATACAGTCAAATTACGCTACCATCCAGTTTTTATTACGTGCATAGTAAGAAAACGAAACCAAGAACTAAACAATACGCAAGCAGCTTACTCAAGGCTTACGAGCCTTGATGACCTTGCCAAATTTCATAGAGATCGGGACTCATTTGATCCTAGCTCCCATACAAAGTCCCCTTCAGAAAATTACTTGAATGTCCAAAATCTAAATGTATAACAATTTAGAGTGCTATATTCGGCTATGCCGAATCTTAAATACCCTCCACCAGCAAGCTACTTTTTATTAAAACTCATTTAAATATCTACGGTTGTATTCATAAAAAGTTAATTTAGGTTTATTAAACATTATTAAGCAAAATCCACGAAAATGGTATTCATAAACGTCAAATAGCTTAAAATACCTTCAATAAACCAATGACAAATAGAAAAAATTTATTGTACGCTCGACCCTACTTTAAGCCAACAATAAGTTGAATTCTTACAAATTTTGTCTCTGATTAAGCTTTTTTCATTAATTTTAGGTTGAAGACGAAAACTAATCATGTTTTATTCTGAAATGAAATCTAAAAATTGTAATTTTAACGTTTACAAATTTGTAAATAAAATTCCAGATAAATTTTAAAAGTTTATATTTTGGTGAAAAAACTAAAATCTAGGCATTATTGGATTAATAGATGAATATTTGACAGTATTCCAGTTGGTCAATACTATTTTTGGCAATTTGGAAATGCCCGCCTGTCAATCAGATCATGGCCACAATCATTTTATTTGTCTTTTTCATAGTTTATTCGCTAAATATAAAGCCATGAAGTAATTAAGAGTGTAAATTATATTGATTAGTGTTCTATCAATGCAAAATATCTTCTCCGGCAATAAAATGTAGTCTTCTATCAAAGAAATTTATCAGTATTTGCAAAAATTCATTAAAAATTGCTATAAAAATAAGTAAAAATAACAAAATGTGCATAGTGATGTTTATTTTGTCACAAAATATTCGTTATTCGAATACTTTTAATTATAATTAAAAATATATATGTTATATTCATTCATCTGAACTAAATATATATTTATTGTAGCCATGTATACATTTATTTTTCTTAAAAGTTCGTTCTTATTTTCAAAAATGTGTTATAACCAAAAATATAAAATTAAGAAAACCGACTCAACGAATATTTTATCCTAATTGTTCGCAACACTAACACAGAAAATGACAGCCAAATTGTACAGGATGCCAAGTTAAACAATAAACAGCACAATAGTTAATGTAGGTTTATTATTTGTTTATGAATACCACAATTTTATTAATGGCTTTTAAGTCTAAAGTGTACTTTAACTATTGTGTGATTTAAATCTAAAATAAGAATTTTTATGAATACAACTGCTAATTTTCAGATAACTTTGCAAAATTTTTGTTTCCGTATTGAGGGTACTAACATTAATGCATATGTGAAACTAATTTTAATAAGGTCGAGAAAAATGTATATTAATTCCGTAGAATGATTTATATATATATAAAAATGTCGAATTTTATCCCGATAACTTTGATTATCAATGTGCATTTGAGTAATTTTCGGAAATGGTCCTTATATGGCAATCGTGACCAATTATCGACCGAAAAGGGAAAAAATTTCATATAATGATTTATATGCCAAAAAAAGATCAATTAGAATTTTACTATAATAGATTTACTAATTAATGAAATATGTGCGTTTAGGTGATTTTCGGAAGTGCTTTATATGTATACGAGCTATGACCTTACACAAAACATATTTTTGTCGAATTTTATCAAGATATCTTTATTTGATAATGAAATATGTGCGCTTAAGAGATTTTTTTGAAGTGGACCTTATATAGCAGCTATTACAATATATGGACCAATCCGGAAAATTTTGGATGAGTGATTCATATAAAGATAAAACATATTTGTGCCGAATTTTATCTAGATAACTTTAATAAACAATTAAATATGTGCGTTTAAGTGATTTTCGGAAGTGGGACTTATATGGGAGCTATGACCAATAATGGACCAATCCGGGAAAAAAGTGGTAGAATGATTTATATGCACACAAAATATATTCAAGTCGAATTTTATCCTTCTATTTTTAGAATTTAATGAAATATATGCGTTTAAGTGATTTTCGGAAGTGGACTTTATATGGGAGTTATGGCCAATTATGAGCCTATCCGGAAAAAAATTCGTAGAGTGACTCACATAACGACAAAACATATTTGTGTCGAATTTTATCAAGATAGCTTTATTTGACAATGTGCTTTTAAGTGATTTTCGGAAGTGGGCTTTATATGGGAGCTATGACCAATATTGGACCGATACGTAAAAAATTTTGTAGAATGATTTGAATGTACACAAAACATATTTTTGTCGAATTTAGTTGACAATGAAATATGTGTTTTTAAGTGATTTTCGGAAGTGGGCTTTATATGGGAGCTATGACCAATATTGGACCGATCCGTAAAAAATTTTGTGGAATGATTTGAATGTACACAAAACATATTTTTGTCGAATTTAGTTGACAATGAAATATGTGTTTTTAAGTGATTTTCGGAAATGGGCCTTATATGGGAACTATGACCAATAATGGACCGATCCGTAAAAAAAATGTAGAGATATTTAGACAAAACGTATTTGTGTCGAATTTTATCCCGATAGCTTTATAATTCAATGAAATATATTAGTTTAAGTGATTTTCGGAAGTGGACTTTATATGGGAGCTATGACCAATTATGGGCCTATCCGGAAAAAATTTCGTAGAGTGATTCATATTTAGACTAAACATATTTGTATCGAATTTTTCAAGATAGCTATATTTGACAATGAAATATGAGCTTTTAAATGATTTTCGGAAGTGGGCCTTATATGGGAGCTATGACCAATAATGGACCGATCCGTAAAAAATTTGGTAGATTGATTTGTATGTACACAAAACATATTTAACTCGAATTTTATCACAATAGCTATATTCATCAATGAAATATATACGTTTAGGTGATTTTCGGAAGTGGACCTTATATGGGAGCTATGACCAATTTTGGACCGACTGAGATCTATGTTGACTGTATGATTTCTCATATTATATTTGCATGTACAAAATTTTGTGTTGATACCGATATATTTGAGGGAGTTATTAACGATAAACTAATTTCCGGGAATATATACCTTTGTATGGGGGCTATGGGAAATATTCGATCTATTGTAAAGATCTTGAACATAATTGATCACAGGCATAAAAAATTAATGTGTGACAAAATTCATCGAAATATCTTTGGTAGTTTCTGAGAAAACTTCAAAACTTCAATTTTTTTCGAGGTAGTCTGAAATTTTTACTCATAACTTTTTACGTTGTGAACCGATTTTGCTGATTTTCAATACCAAACTGCTTAGGATAACAATAAATACTTTGGGTGAATTTGGTTGATTTCCTTTGCTTAGTTTTAATGTGAGCGTGTTTTACACAGACAGACAGACGGACATAGCTAAATCGACTCAGAATTTGATAAGGACCCAGAATATATATACTTTGTTGGGTCTTAGATGAATATTTCTTGGTGTTACACACGGAACGACAAACTTATATATACCCTCTATCACCACTGATGGTGGTGGAGGGTATAAAAATGAATGTGTGTTTGTTTGTATGTTTGAACGTTATAGACTACAAAACTGCTGAACCGATTTTCTTCAAATTTTCACAGCGTATTCCTGTATGTCTGGAATATGTAATAGGCTACTTTTTATTTTGAAATTTCAAGTGGGCGAGGTGCCACGCCCATATTAGAAAATATTAAATCCGTAAATTTGAGATAATATAACAGTTAGAGTCCTCAAATTTTGTCGGAGCCACTTTAGTGTCAATATGATTATTTAGGACGTGGCAACTCCGATATAAATTAAAAACAAAAATTCGTTTATCTTAGAAACAATTACAGTTAGAATCTTAAAATTTTGCACAAATAACTTTAACATCCATGTTAACATTTTGGGAAATAAATTGGCGGACTACCCATGATGGGAGCGGCACCTCCCATATTAATTAAATGCAAAAATTCGTTTATTTGGGAAACTAATAGAACTAGAATCTTCAAATTTTGCACAAATTACTTTAATATTCATCTAAACATTTTGAGAAAAAAGGGCGGGCTTTTATCTTGGTGGCTTGAAACCACCACATGAATTTAATAGAAAAATTCTTATATCTGAGAAACTATTAGATATAGAATCTTTAAATATTACATGAAGTACTTTGACCTTAATGTGAACATTTAGGGAATAATTGGCGGACTTTAAATGGGGGCTTCAAGCTCCCCAGATGAAAGTCCGATCTTTTTCCTCCAAAATATTCAAATGATTATTGAAGTAATTTCTGAACAATTTGAAGAATCTAGTTGTATTAGTTTCCCAGATAAACGAAATTTTATATTTAAGTCATATGGGAGTTGTCAAGTTCCCCATTGAAAGTCCGCCCGTTATACTCTAATTGTTCAGATGAATGTCAAAGTTTTTCAAGTAAAATTTGAAGATTCTAGTTTTAATAGTTTCTAAGATATACGATTTTTTCTAATTAATTCATATGGGGGCTCCTCGCCCCTCTTTTGAAAGTCCGCTCGTTTTCCCCCAAAATGTTCAGTTGAATATTAAAGTAATTTATGCAAAATTTGAAGAATCTAGTTCTATTAGTTTTCCAGATAAATGAATTTTTGCATTTAATTAATATGGGAAGTGCCAAGTCCCCCATTTAAAGTCCGCCAATTATTCCCTAAATGTTCACATTAAGGTCAAAGTACTTCATGTAATATTTAAAGATTCTATATCTAATAGTTTCTCAGATATAAGAATTTTTCTATTAAATTCATGTGGTGGTTTCAAGCCACCAAGATAAAAGCCCGCCCTTTTTTCTCAAAATGTTTAGATGAATATTAAAGTAATTTGTGCAAAATTTGAAGAATCTAGTTCTATTAGTTTCCCAAATAAACGAATTTTTGCATTTAATTAATATGGGAGGTGCCGCTCCCATCATGGGTAGTCCGCCAATTTATTTCCCAAAATGTTAACATGGATGTTAAAGTTATTTGTGCAAAATTTTAAGATTCTAACTGTAATTGTTTCTAAGATAAACGAATTTTTGTTTTTAATTTATATCGGAGTTGCCACGTCCTAAATAATCATATTGACACTAAAGTGGCTCCGACAAAATTTGAGGACTCTAACTGTTATATTATCTCAAATTTACGGATTTAATATTTTCTAATATGGGCGTGGCACCTCGCCCACTTGAAATTTCAAAATAAAAAGTAGCCTATTACATATTCCAGACATATAGGAATACGCTGTGAAAATTTGAAGAAAATCGGTTCAGCAGTTTTGTAGTCTATAACGTTCAAACATACAAACAAACACACATTCATTTTTATACCCTCCACCACCATCAGTGGTGATAGAGGGTATATATAAGTTTGTCGTTCCGTGTGTAACACCAAGAAATATTCATCTAAGACCCAACAAAGTATATATATTCTGGGTCCTTATCAAATTCTGAGTCGATTTAGCTATGTCCGTCTGTCTGTGTAAAACACGCTCACATTAAAACTAAGCAAAGGAAATCAACCAAATTCACCCAAAGTATTTATTGTTATCCTAAGCAGTTTGGTATTGAAAATCAGCAAAATCGGTTCACAACGTAAAAAGTTATGAGTAAAAATTTCAGACTACCTCGAAAAAAATTGAAGTTTTGAAGTTTTCTCAGAAACTACCAAAGATATTTCGATGAATTTTAATTAATTTAATTTTTTATGACTGTGATCAATTATGTTCAAGATCTTTACAATAGATCGAATATTTCCCATAGCCCCCATACAAAGGTATATATTCCCGGAAATTAGTTTATCGTTAATAACTCCCTCAAATATATCGGTATCAACACAAAATTTTGTACATGCAAATATAATATGAGAAATCATACAGTCAACATAGATCTCAGTCGGTCCAAAATTGGTCATAGCTCCCATATAAGGTCCACTTCCGAAAATCACCTAAACGTATATATTTCATTGATGAATATAGCTATTGTGATAAAATTCGAGTTAAATATGTTTTGTGTACATACAAATCAATCTACCAAATTTTTTACGGATCGGTCCATTATTGGTCATAGCTCCCATATAAGGCCCACTTCCGAAAATCATTTAAAAGCTCATATTTCATTGTCAAATATAGCTATCTTGAAAAATTCGACACAAATATGTTTAGTCTAAATATGAATCACTCTACGAAATTTTTTCCGGATAGGCCCATAATTGGTCATAGCTCCCATATAAAGTCCACTTCCGAAAATCACTTAAACTAATATATTTCATTGAATTATAAAGCTATCGGGATAAAATTCGATACAAATACGTTTTGTCTAAATATCTCTACATTTTTTTTACGGATCGGTCCATTATTGGTCATAGTTCCCATATAAGGCCCACTTCCGAAAATCACTTAAAAACACATATTTCATTGTCAACTAAATTCGACAAAAATATGTTTTGTGTACATTCAAATCATTCCACAAAATTTTTTACGGATCGGTCCAATATTGGTCATAGCTCCCATATAAAGCCCACTTCCGAAAATCACTTAAAAGCACATTGTCAAATAAAGCTATCTTGATAAAATTCGACACAAATATGTTTTGTCGTTATATGAGTCACTCTACGAATTTTTTTCCGGATAGGCTCATAATTGGCCATAACTCCCATATAAAGTCCACTTCCGAAAATCACTTAAACGCATATATTTCATTAAATTCTAAAAATATAAGGATAAAATTCGACTTGAATATATTTTGTGTGCATATAAATCATTCTACCACTTTTTTCCCGGATTGGTCCATTATTGGTCATAGCTCCCATATAAGTCCCACTTCCGAAAATCACTTAAACGCACATATTTAATTGTTTATTAAAGTTATCTAGATAAAATTCGGCACAAATATGTTTTATCTTTATATGAATCACTCATCCAAAATTTTCCGGATTGGTCCATATATTGTAATAGCTGCTATATAAGGTCCACTTCAAAAAAATCACTTAAGCGCACATATTTCATTATCAAATAAAGATATCTTGATAAAATTCGACAAAAATATGTTTTGTGTAAGGTCATAGCTCGTATACATATAAAGCACTTCCGAAAATCACCTAAACGCACATATTTCATTAATTATTAAATCTATTATAGTAAAATTCGAATAGATTCTTCAAATTTTGCATAAATTACTTTAATATTCAACTGAACATTTTGGGGGAAAACGAGCGGACTTTCAAAAGGGGGGCGAGGAGCCCCCATATGAATTAATTAGAAAAAATCGTATATCTTAGAAACTATTAGAGCTAGAATCTTCAAATTTTACTTGAAAAACTTTGACATTCATCTGAACAATTAGAGTATAACGGGCGGACTTTCAATGGGGAACTTGACAACTTCCATATGACTTAAATATAAAATTTCGTTTATCTGTGAAACTAATACAACTAGATTCTTCAAATTGTTCAGAAATTACTTCAATAATCATCTGAATATTTTGGAGGAAAAAGATCGGACTTTCATCTGGGGAGCTTGAAGCCCCCACATGAATGAAATAGAAAAATTGTATATCTGGAAACTACTAGAGCTAGAATCTTAAAATTTTACATAAAAAACTCTGACATTCATGTGAACATTTAGATAATAACGGGCGAGCTTTCAATTGGGGGCTTGGCACTACATAAATGAATTAAATACAAAATTTCGTATATCTTGGAAACTATTATATTATTCAAATTTTTCATAAATAGATAGAAATTGGCGAACTTTCAGTAATTTGCTTGGCATCTCTAATATGTAACATATTGTAAATCTAGAGAACTATTGCAGTTAGAATCTTCAAAATCGTTAAGTGGGTTTTTTATTTATACTGCTTTTAGGGTAGCAAAGCACACTGGGTAAAGCTAGTTAACTTATAAACACAAATATCGCGATGAAATTCAGCACAATAAAATATTATGTAAATATAAATATATTCACAAAATTTTATCGGGCTTGGTCCATATTTGCCCCTAGCCCCCATATAAAGCCTCTTTCAGAAAATTAGTTTTTCATCCATAAATTGCTTAAATGTATCGGAACAAGGGAATATTGAAGATAAATGCTTTATTATGAAAAATAAATCATATTTAATATTCATAACTGGTGTAGGGTATCATATGGTCGGCCACGCCCGACTATACTTTCTTACTTGTTTTATGTAAATTTTTTCAATACTAAAAAAATTTTCTTATATATGGGCAATTTCGTGTCAAATGACCCAACTCAAAAAATCGAATTGGATGAAATATGCAACAAGGTTAGTACTATTGGGTTGGTAGGTCAAGAACTGCCGGAATAAAGAGTGTCAAAGTTGGACATTTTGTCATACAGGGATTTATTCAAATGAGTTTAACTTTTAACTCATTGGTCCTAGCAAAAATTATCCAAAGTTCAGATAGCCATTTCTTCATTGTTTCCAAAAAAATGTTTTAATTTTGTTTTTAATTTTTTGTGTAAAAAATATTCTTTTTTCCAAAAAACTCCTTTTAATACCAAAAAAGATGGTGGTATATTGTTTTTGTCATTCCATTTGTAACACATCGAAATATTCGTCTAAAACCCATAAAAGTATATATATTCTGGGTCCTTATTAGATTCTAAGACGATCTAGCAATGTTCGTCCGTCTGTCTGTTGAAAACACGATAGAGTCCAAACGGCAAGAGCTAGAGAGCTGAAATATATTTTTAGTTAATGCAGGTTGTTTGGAAAATGGCCAATATTGGTCCATGATTTCGCCTAGTCCCCATATAAGGTCCCCTTCAAAAAATTACTTTAAAGCTCATAACTGGCTAAAGGAAGCATATATAGCGTTATAAACATATATAAACATGTTTTATAAGAAACTAAATCTCTTTGTAAAATTTTATAAGGATCGGCCGATAATTGACCCTACCCGCCATATAAGGCCCCTTCAGAAAATTACGTTAACGCTCATGACTATATAGATAAAGCATAAATAGCGGTGAAATTCGTCATAAATATGTTCTATAGGAACCTAAATCCCTTTGTAAAATTTTATAAGGATCGGCCGATAATTGACCCTACCCGCCATATAAAGTCCCCTTCAGAAAATGACTTTAACGCTCATAACTGGCTAAAGGAAGCATATATGGCGATGAATATGTTGTATAAACAAGTTGGGGTGCTATATTAAACCTTAAACTGGTTTCATAACCTTAAACTGGTTTCATAAATTATCAAATTTTATGGATTGATTCAAATTTACCTTAATATTTTAGACTTACTTTCATTATGCCTTACAATATGCAATTAAAAACAAACCTACCACTTAACAGACTGTTACAGAGAGTACTAAACTTAACCTAAGTTCCGTATTTAAAATAATTTCTATGTGTGAGAGAAATGTATGGTAATAGTTATAAGACTTATATAATTTTGTACGGGAGGTACAATAGATTTTCAACGTTGTTGATCCTATGAAAAAAAAATGCTCTTAAATTTTTATTGAATTTCGACAATTAATTCAGGGATTTCAAAAACTACTAATTCCAGTCGCAATTTACTAAATATTTTACTAAATCTAGTTTTAGGCAAAACAAGTTAGAGTGCTATATTCGGCTATGCCGAATCTTAAATACCCTCCACCAGCAAGCTACTATTTATTAAAACCCAATTAACTATCTAATTTTTGATAACTTGGCAAAATTTTTGTTTCCGTATTGAGGGTACTAACATTTATGCATAAGTATGTTAAACTAATTTTAATTAGGTATTGAATGTTTTCGATATTGAAAACATTTCAATATCATGATTTATCTATACACAGAACATACTCATTTTGAATTTTATCCGGATTTAGTAAAATATTTAGTAATTATGTGGTATTAACTAATTTTCAGAAGTATACCTTATATGGGAGCTAAGACAACCTATGGACCGATCCGGAAAAAAATTCCACAGAATGATTTATATATACAAAATACACATTCATGACGAATTTTATCTCGATAACTTTGATTGTCAATGTTCATTTGAGTAATTTTCGGAAATGGTCCTCATATGGGAGTTATGACCAATTATCGACCGATAAGGAAAAAATTTCGTATAATGATTTATATGCCAAAAAAAAAATCAAGTCGAATTTTACTACAATAGATTTATTAATTAATGAAATATGTGCGTTTAGGTGATTTTCGGAAGTGGACTTTATATGTATAGGAGTTATGACCTTACACAAAACCTGTGTCGAATTTTATCAAGATATGTTTATTTGATAATGAAATATGTGCGTTTAAGTGATTTTTCTGAAGTGGACCTTATATAGGAGCTATTACCATATATGGACCAATCCGGAAAAAATTGGTAGAATGATTTATATGCTCACAAAACATATTAAAGTCGTACTTTATCCCGATAGCTTTTTTATTCAAAGAAATACATGCGTTTAAGTGATTTTCGTAAGTGGACCCTCTATGGGAGCCTATCCGGAAAAAAATCGTAGAGTGATTCATATAAAGACAAAACATACTTGTGTCGAATTTTATCGACATAACTTTATTTGACAATTAAAATGTGCGTTTAAGTGATTTTCGGAAGTGGAACTTATTTGGGAGCTATGACCAATAATGGACCAATAATGGTGGAATGATTTGAATGTACACAAAACATATTTTTGTCGAATTTTATACTAAATAGTTTTAGAATTCAATGAAATATATGCGTTTAAGTGATTTTTGGAATTATGAGCCTATCCGAAAAAAATTTCGTAGAGTGACTCATATAAAGACAACATATTTGTGTCGAATTTTATCAAGATAGCTTTATTTGACAATGTGCTTTTAAGTGATTTTCGAAAGTGGGCCTTATATAGGAGCTATGACCAATAATGGACCGATCTGTAAAAAAATTTGCAGAATGAAGGGAACCTTGTATGGGACCGACCGCACCCATGTTATGAACCGATCGTGAAAAAATCTTGAAATAGAATTTTTGTATACAAAATTAATATTTGGGCCAAACTTTTTATCAATAACTTTATTTGGTAATGAGTAATGTGCGTTTAAGAGATTTTCGTAAAAGGACGTTGTATGGGAGCTCTGACCAATTATGTATATGAAGACAAAATTTCAAAATTCTGTCTATATCATTATTTGGTAATGAATATTGTGCATTTAAGTGATTTTCTGGAGGGGACCTAGTATGAGAGCTATGACCACATGCAAAGAAGAAATATGGTTAGGGCTACCATAAAGTGAAACTATCATTAATGTTTGGAATTATAATTAGGACAACCATATAAAATATTTCCCTTTGGAGATCATAATATGATTCTTGTAGGTTGTCATAAGTTAACATATTATTGTTCCTATAACAATTATAATATGATTCCTACAATAATAATATGATTAAAGTTTTGGAAAAAAATTTACTATAAAATGGTCACTACATTCATAATATATTTTTAATTTTACCATAATTTGTTCTTTAATTTACCATTATATTATCCCCATTAATAACATCAAATATTTAAAGGAATCATTTTTTTACCAACAAAAAATAATTTTAATTAAAATAACAATTAATCAAAATTACAATTTTCAATCAGCCAGTATAAATTGAAGAATATCCTAGAAAAATCAATATGATTTTAATTACGTAATTTATATGTAACTAGCTATACCCAGTGTGCTTCGCTACCCTCATCGTAATGGAATAAAATAAATATCATTATTGTAAATGTATATATATCTGCAATATCAAAAATTCCCCTTTTAGAGAACTCTTTAAGTTTGAATTTATGATTCTAGTCTCAATATTACAGAAAATTAAAAAAAACAGTTGAAGAACGAAAAAGTACCAGACAGTGCCTTTTTATATATTTTCATTAAATCAGGATGACGCATATTTAATTTTCAACCAGAAACCAAAAAAAAATCGCATAAAGATTTTTATACAATCAGGAAGCTACATGTCCAATTTTATGTTTTTAGGTTCAATATTATAGAAAATTCGAAAAGTATTAGTAAAAGAACAAAAAAGTACCAGAGTATCTTTTTTCAATTTTCGTTCAATTGGGATACTGCGTGTTTAATTTTATTTTTATATATTCAATATTTTAGAAAGCTCTAAAAGTACCAGTACCAGTGAAGTACGAAAAAGTACCAAAAAACCTATTTTATTTAATTTCATGTTCCTAAGTTCAATATTATAGAAAATTCAAAAAGTACCAGAAAATATTCCAGTTTAAATTTTTATTCACTCAAGTCCCTGATTGCTTTTATAGATTCTAATTAACTCCGGGCTCCACATGCTTAATTTCATGTTTCTAGGATCAATATTATAAAAAACACAAAAAGTACCTTTTGAAGAACGAAAAAGTACCAAAAAGTGCCCTTTTATAGGTTCTCACTTAATCCAGGCTCTAAACGCTTAATTTCTTGTTTCTAGGTTCAATATTATAGAAAATTCAAAATGTACCTTTTAAAGAACGAAAAAGTACCAAAAAGTCCCCTTTTATAGGTCCTCACTTAATCCGGGCTCTAGATGCTTAATTTCACTTTTCTAGGTTCAATATTATACAAAAATCCAAAAAGTACTTTTTGAAGAACGAAAAAGTTCCAAAAAGTCCCCTTTTATATGTTCTCACTTAATCCAGGCTCTACATACTTAATTTCATGTTTCTAGGTTCAATATTATAGGAAATTCAAAAAGTACCTTTTGAAGAACGAAACAGTTCAATTCAAAAAGTACCAGTCGAAGGACGAAAAAGTACCAAAAAGTCCCCTTTTATAGATTCTCATTTACTCCGGGCTCTACATGCTTAATTTCACGTTTCTAGGTTCCATATTATACAAAAATCCAAAAGTACCTTTTGAAGAACGAAAAAGTACCAAAAGGTCCCTTTTTATAGGTTCTCACTTAATCCAGGCTCTACATAGTTATTTTCATGTTTCTAGGTTCAATATTATAGGAAATTCAAAAAGTACCTTTTGAAGAACGAAACAGTACCAAAAAGTCCCGTTTTATAGATTCTCATTTACTCCGAGCTCTACATGCTTAATTTCATGTTTCTAGGTTCAATATTATAGAAAACTCAAAAAGTACCAGTCGAAGGACGAAAAAGTCCCCTTTTATAGATTCTCATTTACTCCGGGCTCTACATGCTTAATTTCATGTTTCTAGGTTAAATTTTATAGAAAACTCAAAAAGTACCTTTTGTAGAACGAAACAGTACCAAAAAGTCTCTTTTTATAGATTCTCATTTACTCCGGGCTCTACATGCTTAATTTCATGTTTCTAGGTTCAATATTATACAAAAATCCAAAAAGTACCTTTTGAAGAACGAAAAAGTACCAAAAATCCCCTTTTATAGGTTCTCACTTAATCCATCCTCTACATACTTCATTTCATGTTTCTAGGTTCAATATTATAGGAAATTCAAAAAGTACCTTTTGAAGAACGGAAAAGTACCAAAAAGTCCGCTTTTATAGATTCTCATTTACTACGGGCTCTACATGCTTAATTTCATTTTTCTAGGTTAAATTTTATAGAAAACTCAAAAAGTACCTTTTGTAGAACGAAAAAGTACCAAAAAGTCCGCTTTTATAGATTCTTATTTACTCCGGGCTCTACATGCTTAATTTCATGTTTCTAGGTTAAATTTTATAAAAAACTCAAAAAGTACCTTTTGTAGAACATGAAAGTACCAAAAAGTCCGCTTTTATAGATTCTCATTTACTCCGGGCTCTACATGCTTAATTTCATGTTTCTAGGTTAAATTTTATAGAAAACTCAAAAAGCACCAGTCGAAGGACGAAAAAGTACCAAAAAGTCCCCTTTTATAGATTCTCATTTACTCCGGGCTCTACATGCTTAATTTCACGTTTCTAGGTTCCATATTATACAAAAATCCAAAAAGTACCTTTTGAAGAACGAAAAAGTACCAAAAGGAACCCTTTTATAGGTTCTCACTTAATCCAGGCTCTACATAGTTAATTTCATGTTTCTAGGTTCAATATTATAGGAAATTCAAAAGTACCTTTTGAAGAACGAAACAGTACCAAAAAGTCCCCTTTTATAGATTCTCATTTACTCCGGGCTCTACATGCTTAATTTCATGTTTCTAAATTTAAAAAAAAACTCAAAAGTACCAGTCGAAGGACGAAAAAGTACCAAAAAGTCCCTTTTATAGATTCTCATTTACTCCGGGCTCTACATGCTTAATTTCACGTTTCTAGGTTCCATATTATACAAAAATCCAAAAAGTACCTTTTGAAGAACGAAAAAGTACCAAAAGGTCCCCTTTTATAGGTTCTCACTTAATCCATCCTCTACATACTTAATTTCATGTTTCTAGGTTCAATATTATAGGAAATTCAAAAAGTACCTTTTGAAGAACGAAAAAGTACCAAAAAGTCCCCTTTTATAGATTCTCATTTACTCCGGGCTCTACATGCTTAATTTCATTTTTCTAGGTTTAATCTTATAGAAAACTCAAAAAGTACCTTTTGTTGAACGAAAAAGTACCAAAAAGTCCCCTTTTATAGATTCTCACTTACTCCGGGCTCTACATGCTTAATTTCATGCTTGTAGGTTTAATTTTAAAGAAAACTCAAAAAATACCTGTGTAGAACGAAAAAGTACCGAAAAGTCCCTTTATTATTAATTTCATGTTTCGATTTCAATATCACAGAAAACTCAAAAAGTACCAGATGGAAAATGAAAAAGTACCAAAAAATATCACTTGTTACCGGGGTTCCAAATAACACCTCATTAGCATATTTAGTGTTTCTAAATCTAAAAATTTTATCTAAACTGGATCATTGTGTTTGAATAAAATCAAATTTTCCGTTTTTACCCCTTTTGGTACTTTTTCTACCCATTAACGAAATAAAAATTCTATTCCAAAATGTTGCAACATCGTAGTGGGAGCCCGTTATTATGTATTTATATGTATAAGTTAATAAACCAAGATCAATGTTTTATGAAAAAAGTACCAAAAATTTTTTCGTCAAGTTATGAAGGAGTCAAAAATATTGTTTGAATGTTCACTGGTAAAAAAAGTACCAAAATACAGTACCAAAATACAGTTTTTTTGTATCTTTTCTAGTTTAGGAGATATGATTACCGATTTTACCCGTTTTTACCCTTTTTTACCCCCTAAACATTCGAATTTCCAAAAATCCCGTCTTAGTGGATCTATTTGGTGGGAGACCAACCCCCTGTCCAAATTTCAGCTCTTTAGCTTTAACCGTTTAGGCTGTGCTATGATGAATCAGTCAATCAGTCAGTAAGTAACGTTAGAATTTTATATATATAGATTACGTACATTATTACTTACATATATTGATGAAAGATCTGCTAACATTTGTAATGTCGACAAAATTTCAAAATTCTGTATCTATATCATTATTTCGTAATGAATATTGTGCATTTAAGTGATTTTCTGGAGGGGACCTAGTATGAGAGCTATGACCACACGCAAAAAAGAAATATGGTTAGGTCTACCATAAACTGAAACTATCATTAATGTTTGGAATTATAATTAGGACAACCATATAAAATATTTCCCTTTGGAGATCATAATATGATTCTTGTAGGTTGTCATTAGCTAACATATTATTGTTCCTATAACAATTATAATATGATTCCTACAATAATAATATGATTAAAGTTTTGGAAAAAATTTTACTATAAAATGGTCACTACAAATATAATATATTTTTATACCCTCCACCACCATCAGTGGTGATAGAGGGTATATATAACTTTGTCATTCCGTGTGTAACACCAAGAAATATTCGTCTGAGACCCAACAAAGTATTATGAAATTCTGAGTCGATCTGTCTGTCCGTCCGTCCGTCTGTCTGTCTGTATAAAACATCTCACGTTAATACAAAGCAACAAAAATAACGAAATTCACCCAAATATTCTTATTGTCCTAGGCAGTTTGGTATGAAAATAAGCAAAATCGTGAACACGGGAAAAGTTATGATCAAAATTTGAAACAACTCGAAAAAAAGCATTTTTACACATTCTGATGAATTTTTTTTTATGTATGTGTGTATGTATGTGTGTGTATGTATGTTATGGTGTTTTGTGTATGTTGGTAGTTTATGTATGTATTTATGTTTGTATGTATGGTATGTAGGGTATGTATGTATGTGTTTTGTTTTATTATGTCTGTTGTATGTGTTTGTTTGTATGTATGTTGTAATGTATGTATGTATGTATGTATGGTATGTTGTTGTATGTATGTATTGTAGTATGTTGATGTATGTTATGTTATGTGTATGTATGTATGTATGTATTATGTATGTATGTATGTAGTAGTATGTATGTATGTAGTATGTATGTAGTTGATGGATGTATGTATGTATGTATGTATGTAGTATGTATGTATGTATGTATGTAGTAGTATGTATGTATGTATGTATGTATGTATGATGTATGTATGTATGTATGATGTAGTATGTATGTAGTATGTATGTATGTATGTATGTATGTATGTATGTAGTATGTATGTATGTTGTATGTATGTATGTCTGGATGTATGTAGGTATGTATGGTATGTATGTAGTTGTATGTATGTATGTATGTATGGTAGTATGTATGTATGTATGATGTATGTATGTATGTATGTATGTATGATGTATGTATGTATGTATGTAGGTATGTATGTATGTATGTATGTAGTAGGTAGTAGTATGAGTATGTATGTATGTATGTATGTATGTATGTATGTATGTATGTATGTAGTATGATGTAGTATGTATGTCTGTATGTATGTATGTATGTATGTATGTAGTATGTATGTATGTATGTATGGTATGTATGTATGTATGTATGTATGTATGTGTATGTATGTATGTATGTATGTATGTAGTTATTGTATGTATGTATGTATGTAGTATGTATGTATGATGTATGTATGTAGTATGTATGTATGTATGTATGTATGTATGTAGTATGTATGTATGCATGCATGCATGCATGTATGTATGTATGTAGTATGTATGTATGTATGTATGTATGCTTGTACATGTATGTATGTATGTATGTATGTATGTATGTATGTATGTACGTATGTATGTATGTTGTATGTACGTATGTATGTATGTATGTATGTATGTATGTAGTATGTATGTATGTATGTATGTATGTATGTATGTATGTATGTATGTAGTATGTATGTGTATGTATGTATGTATGTATGTATGTATGTATGTATGTATGTATGTAGTATGTATGTATGTATGTAGTATGTAGTATGTATGTATGTATGTATGTATGTATGTATGTATGTATGTATGTATGTATGTATGTATGTTGTATGTATGTATGTAATACATATGTATGTATGTATGTATGTATGTATGTATGTATGTATGTATGTATGTATGTTGTCTGTATGTATGTATGTATGTATGTATGTATGTATGTATGATATGTATGTATGTATGTATGTATGTATGTATGTATGTATGTATGTATGTATGTATGTATGTATGTATGTATGTATGTATGTATGTGTATGTATGTATGTATGTATGTATGTATGTATGTATGTATGTATGTATGTATGTATGTATGTATGTATGTATGTATGTATGTATGTATGTATGTATGTATGTATGTATGTATGTATGTATGTATGTATGTATGCATGCATGCATGTATGTATTATGTATGTATGTATGTATGTAGTATGTATGTAGTATGTATGTATGCTATGTATGTATGTATGTATGTAGTATGTATGTATGTATGTATGTATGTATGTATGTATGTATGTCGTATGTATGTATGTATGTATGTATGTATGTATGTATGTATGTATGTATGTATGTATGTATGTATGTATGTATGTATGTATGTATGTATGTATGTATGATGTATGTATGTATGTATGTATGTATGTATGTATGTATGTATGTATGTATGTATGTATGTATGTATGTATGTATGTATGTATGTATGTATGTATGTATGTATGTATGTATGTATGTATGTATGTATGTATGTATGTATGTATGTATGTATGTATGTATGTATGTAGTATGTATGTATGTATGTATGTATGTATGTATGATGTATGTATGTATGTATGTATGTATGTATGTATGTATGTATGTATGTATGTATGTATGTATGTATGTATGTATGTATGTATGTATGTATGTATGTATGTATGTATGTATGTATGTATGTATGTATGTATGTATGCATGCATGCATGCATGCATGCATGTATGTATGTATGTATGTATGTATGTATGTATGTATGTATGTATGTATGTATGTTTGAAGTCTATTGCCGCCTAAACGGCTAAACCGATTTTTTCACAGCGTGTTCCAGTAGGAAAAATAGGCTACTTTTTAATTTGAAATTTCAAGTGGGCGAGGTGCCACACCTGCTTACTAAATAACTATTAAAAGTGTTATAAACTGGTGCAATTAGAGTCCTCAAATTTTACACGGACAACTTCGACATCCATAAGAATATATTTGAACAAAATGGGCGGAATGACTATAGTGGGCGTTAAGAAAATATTAAATCATACAACTGAACCCCCCAATAGGGCTTGTAATCCTTGTAATCAAACTACAGGTCACAATTTTGGAGATAATTCAATGAAATTTGGCACATGATCTTTTATGGTATCGTAGATGAAGCCTATTGAAAATGGTTAACATCGTTCCATTATTTCACCTAGCCCCCTTACAACTGAACCCCCGAATAGGGCTTGTAATCCTTGTAATCAAACTACAGGTCACAATTTTGGAGATAATTCAATGAAATTTGGCACATGATCTTTTATGGTACCGTAGATTAAGCCTGTTGAAAATGGTTTACATCGGTCCATTATTTCACCTAGCACCCATACAACTGAACCCGCCGAATAGGGCTTTTAAGTTCATAATTATATTTAATATACTCATATCTCGACAAAAAGCAGCAATAACCAAGTTGTATACAAGACTTGATGACCCCCACGAATTCCATAAAAATAGGTTCTCATATGACCCTAGCCCCTATGAAAAGCCCCCATCAAAATTTCACTTAAATGTCCACAATTTTATTCAACAATAAACGGCTTAAGTATGTATATCTAAGGCAAGGTACAATTCAACTTAAATGCTTTATTATGGCAACTAAATCACATTATATTTTTGTCAAAGGTGTAGGGTATTATATGGTCGGCCTCGCCCGACTATAATTTCTTACTTGTTTTTCTTCTTAATAGTTGTAAACATATCTTTTTTGTGAAATGTCACAAAAATATTTTTTTTAATATCCATATTCAACGAATAATTCTAATTTGGATGTATTTTTCGTGTCCGCAGAACAAAAGAATCGTATACCAGACTATACACCGTTTGATCACCTTTAATCAGTTTTTAGCAGAAGTACCACTTAACTAGGAATAGGTATATCGACATTACAAAAGATATGACCAATTATAGACCGATCTTAAAAAATTCTTTAAGCAAAATTTTTGTTCATAAAAGCTATATTTCAGTCAAATTTTGTATCTATATCATAATTTAGTAATAAGTAATGTGCGTTTAAGTGATTTTCTGAAGGGAACCTTGTATGGGACCGACCGAACCCATGTTATGAACCGATCGTGAAAAAATCTTGAAATAGAATTTTTGTGTACAAAATAAATATTTGGGCCAAATTTTTTATCAAAAGCTTTATTTGGTAATGAGTAATGTGCGTTTAAAAGATTTTCGTAAAAGGACCTTGTATGGGAGCTATGACCAATTATGTATATGAAGACAAAATTTCAAAATTCTGTCTATATCATTATTTGGTAATGAATATTGTTCATTTAAGTGATTTTCTGGAGGGTACCTAGTATGAGAGGTATGACCAAATATGGACCAATCGAAAAACAATTTTATAGTTTAATTTATGTATATACTAGCTGTATATACTTAAGTGGATCCGACAAAATTTGAGGACTCTAACTGTTATATTTTCTGAGATATACTGATTTAATATTTTCTTAACGCCCACTATAGTCATTCCGCCCATTTTGTTCAAATATATTCTTATGGATGTCGAAGTTGTCCGTGTAAAATTTGAGGACTCTAATTGCACCAGTTTATAACACTTTTAATAGTTATTTAGTAAGCAGGTGTGGCACCTCGCCCACATGCATGCATACATGCATGTATGTATGTATGTATGTATGTATGTATGTATGTATGTATGTATGTATGTATGTATGTATGTATGTATGTATGTATGTTTGAAGTCTATTGCCGCCTAAACGGCTAAACCGATTTTTTCACAGCGTGTTCCAGTAGGAAAAATAGGCTACTTTTTAATTTGAAATTTCAAGTGGGCGAGGTGCCACACCTGCTTACTAAATAACTATTAAAAGTGTTATAAACTGGTGCAATTAGAGTCCTCAAATTTTACACGGACAACTTCGACATCCATAAGAATATATTTGAACAAAATGGGCGGAATGACTATAGTGGGCGTTAAGAAAATATTAAATCAGTATATCTCAGAAAATATAACAGTTAGAGTCCTCAAATTTTGTCGGATCCACTTAAGTATATACAGCTAGTATATACATAAATTAAACTATAAAATTGTTTTTCGATTGGTCCATATTTGGTCATACCTCTCATACTAGGTACCCTCCAGAAAATCACTTAAATGAACAATATTCATTACCAAATAATGATATAGACAGAATTTTGAAATTTTGTCTTCATATACATAATTGGTCATAGCTCCCATACAAGGTCCTTTTACGAAAATCTTTTAAACGCACATTACTCATTACCAAATAAAGCTTTTGATAAAAAATTTGGCCCAAATATTTATTTTGTACACAAAAATTCTATTTCAAGATTTTTTCACGATCGGTTCATAACATGGGTTCGGTCGGTCCCATACAAGGTTCCCTTCAGAAAATCACTTAAACGCACATTACTTATTACTAAATTATGATATAGATACAAAATTTGACTGAAATATAGCTTTTATGAACAAAAATTTTGCTTAAAGAATTTTTTAAGATCGGTCTATAATTGGTCATATCTTTTGTAATGTCGATATACCTATTCCTAGTTAAGTGGTACTTCTGCTAAAAACTGATTAAAGGTGATCAAACGGTGTATAGTCTGGTATACGATTCTTTTGTTCTGCGGACACGAAAAATACATCCAAATTAGAATTATTCGTTGAATATGGATATTAAAAAAAATATTTTTGTGACATTTCACAAAAAAGATATGTTTACAACTATTAAGAAGAAAAACAAGTAAGAAATTATAGTCGGGCGAGGCCGACCATATAATACCCTACACCTTTGACAAAAATATAATGTGATTTAGTTGCCATAATAAAGCATTTAAGTTGAATTGTACCTTGCCTTAGATATACATACTTAAGCCGTTTATTGTTGAATAAAATTGTGGACATTTAAGTGAAATTTTGATGGGGGCTTTTCATAGGGGCTAGGGTCATATGAGAACCTATTTTTATGGAATTCGTGGGGGTCATCAAGTCTTGTATACAACTTGGTTATTGCTGCTTTTTGTCGAGATATGAGTATATTAAATATAATTATGAACTTAAAAGCCCTATTCGGCGGGTTCAGTTGTATGGGTGCTAGGTGAAATAATGGACCGATGTAAACCATTTTCAACAGGCTTAATCTACGGTACCATAAAAGATCATGTGCCAAATTTCATTGAATTATCTCCAAAATTGTGACCTGTAGTTTGATTACAAGGATTACAAGCCCTATTCGGGGGTTCAGTTGTAAGGGGGCTAGGTGAAATAATGGAACGATGTTAACCATTTTCAATAGGCTTCATCTACGATACCATAAAAGATCATGTGCCAAATTTCATTGAATTATCTCCAAAATTGTGACCTGTAGTTTGATTACAAGGATTACAAGCCCTATTGGGGGGTTCAGTTGTATGGGGGCTAGGTGAAATAATGGACCGATCTTAACCATTTTCAACAGGCTTCGTCCCTGTGAGAATAGAAGATCATGTACCAAATTTCATTGAAGTATCTTCAAAATTGCGACCTGTAGTTTGATTACGGACAGACGGACGGACATAATCGGACTAAATCGACTCAGAAAATGATTCTGAGCCGATTGGTATACTTTAAGGTGGGTATAGGACCAATATTATTGTGCGTTACAAACATCAGCACAAACCCAATATATCCTCCCCACTAAAGTGGTGTAGGGTATAATTATAAAATATGTAAAAATAGAAAATTTCTTATACTTTATGAATTAAATAATCACTTTCTATATTTTACACCAGTGGTGCTCAAACACATACTACCATAGACTACCATAGTTTTATTTGTGTTGGTAAAGCAGCAGAGAACATAATTCAATTCAAAATATAAGTATACTAATAAATTGACTACAAACTATAAGGTATATGCTAACTGTCAAATATTTATTATGGATTTTGACAGTCAGCGTACATCAAAGTCTATATATAAAAAACTATCAACTGTTCTCTCATGTTCTCCTACATTAATTCGGCTTTCTCAAAATTTCGTGTTGTATTTCTGTGTGTATTTTAAAAACGTCGCGCACAGACCTTGTTTCAACAAGTGCTGATCCGCAACTGATTTGATTTTGTTTTTCAAGTTGAGTGCAAATCAACTGATATTGCTCATTATAAAAAGAAGAAGAATTAAAATTATAGTGTATATGTATCAACTTAGCGTCAGCAGAATTTTCTTACCCTATCACGCATGCTATGAAATGGCAATCTTGAGCTTCTCTGTTTTACACTCACATAGTTTTATAAGAAAATGTATTTTTATACCCTACACCACTATAGTGGGAAGGGTATTATGCGTTTGTGCTGATGTTTGTAACGCATTAAAATATTAATACTATACCCACCTTAAAGTATACCGATCGACTCAGAATCACTTTCTGAGTCGATTTAATCAAAGTACAGGTCGCAATATTGAAAATGGTTAAAATCGGTCCATTATTTCACCTAGCCCCCATACAACTGAACCCCCCGAAAAGGGCTTTTGAGCTCATAATTATGTATAATATAAATGTATCTCGATGAATGTTCGCACAACTAAGTTTTATACAAGCCTTGATGACCTTGCCGAATTTCGAAATGATCGGACTTCATTTGACCCTAGCCCCCACACAAAACCCCCCTCAGAAAGTTACTTGAATATCCGCAATTCATTTATTAGCACTGTTATTGTAATGAAGTTTAGCACAGACAAATATTAAATATATTATATAAATACAAATCTATCCAGCCCATTTTAACGGGGTCGGTCCACATTTGCTCCTATCCCCCATATAAAGCCTCTTTTAGAAAATAAGTTTTTCGTCAATAAATTGCTTTTTTTGGTCAATTATGGACCGATCCTTGTCAAATATTCTAGAACGATTTTAGTTTAGGCAGTAATGAGCGTCAAAGCTATTTTCTGAAGGGGGCTTTATATGGGGGTAGGATCAATTATGAACCGATCCTTATAAAACAAGGTTGGCAACCGTTATCGCTAAGCTATCGTTACCGCTAAAATACCTTTTCAGCACAACTACCGTTACCGCTAAAATACCGATACCGAAATAAGCCAAAATACCGATAACGCTAAAATATCAATACCGAAATAAGTTAAAATACCGATAACGCTAAAATACCAATACCGAAATATGCCAAAATACCGATAACGCTAAAATATCAATACCGATATTTTATTAAAATAAACTAAAATTTCCAAAAAGTACAAAACTCTTCACTTTATTAATATTGTTAACATCACTGGCGTTTTTTATTTCTTTCTCAAACATTGGCAACCTTATTTTTCGTTTTGTTTTCTTGTTCACTTTTCTTCTTTACCAAAATTGTCATTATATTGAGACAATAATGGTCATGTAAAAAATGAATGCAAGACAGATGATCATTTCGTTTTCAAAATATGAGTTTTTTAGTATACAGTAAATGTCAAACTCCATACAAACACACTGACAGAAAAATATAAAACTGTTACCATATTAATTCGCTTAAGAATGAGAGCAAACAATATAAATAACTGTTTTTTGTGTCAAAAAAACATATATTTTTTATTTGCAATTTAAAATTTGAAAGAAACGAAACAGCAACATAAATAAATTAGAAATAAAAGAAACTTGTCAGATTTGCGTTCAAATAATTATAAAAAGTGTAAAATGCCTCGTCAAAAAAGTTTTTTATACAGAAAATTTTTTAGAGTTGAAGCCAACACCAATTACAACAAGTGCACAATAATAGAAAATGAACGTGTTTGTGGGAAAATCTTAAGGGTAATTATTTAAGACATTGGACAAAATTCTGTTCGGTATAAGAACACTTGAGGGGTGAGGAAACAAAGGTAGCAATCGCCACCATGGTATTTTTCAAATTGAATAAGCGAAAACAGTATTTTTAAAGATAGTTTTTAATTTATATTTCAGTTTTTCTGCATATTTAGCATAATGGAATTAGAAGAAGATCTAAACAAGTTTGAAACTAATTCACATAGAAGTTTGTTGGCAAATAGGATCCAAAGTTTTTAGGAAAGGTCTTAAATGAAATAGATATTGCTGCCTTAGTTTCTACAACCCTCACTGAATGTTTTGATATCGACACAGGTTAAATTTTAAACTATAATATAGATTATATATACATATATGTATATACATATTTATACTATAGACTAGACTACAGACTAGACTAGACTATAAACTAGACTATAGAGTAGACTATAGACTAGACTATAGACTAAACTATAGACTAGACTATAGACTAGACTATAGACTAGACTATAGACTATACTATAGACTAGACTATAGACTATACTATAGACTAGACTATAGACTAGACTATAGACTATAGACTAGACTATAGACTAGACTATATACTAGACTATAGACTATAGACTAGACTAAACTATAGACTAGACTATAGACTAGACTATAGACTAGACTATAGACTAGACTATAGACTAGACTATAGACTAGACTATAGACTAGACTATAGACTATACTATAGACTAGACTATAGACTAGACTATAGACTAGACTATAGACTAGACTATATACTAGACTATATACTAGACTATAGACTAGACTATCGACCAGACTATATCCTATATTATAGATTAGACTATATACTAGACTATCGACCAGAATATAGACTAGACTAGACTATAGACTATGTTATAGATTACACTATATACTAGACTATCGACCAGACAATAGACTGATATAGACTGGAATATAAAATAAGCCTTAGGCTAGACTATAACTAAAGTCTTGTCTATAGACTAGATGATAGACTAGACTAGGCTCTTAACTAGACTACAAACTAGAATATATTCTAGGGGAATAGAGTATATGCCTTTATTCTAGGCTATAGTCTAATCTATAATCTGGCCTATTTTATAGTCCAGTCTATACATCGTTAGTCTTTATCTGTTTATTACGAGTGTCGACAATTAAATTTCTAGTAAAGAATTTTAATTAACCTTTGTATAAAATTATCGTTTATTTATTGTATTATATTTTTTATAGAGTGACCACGGATCGAACTTAGCGAGTCATATAAAATCCGTCCACAAAAGTACTTGGGCCAAAATAGAAAAAAATTCTATAACAGAACCAGAGAATCAACCCTCAACTTCGAACAGATCTGTTGCAAACATGCTCCAGACTAAAATAGCCATTAATATTAACAAAGAAGTTTTACTTAAATCCTGTGTAGAGCTCTGTTCTGTGAATGGAAGACCATTTTCTATTGTGGAGGACTCAGGATTTCGTAGCATTGTAGACCCAATTATACAAAAATTAGATATGACTTTGAATCGTCGGGTCGTTAAAGATCAAGTACTTCGGAAATTCGATGGTATTGTAAATACAATTTCTAATGAGATTAGTGGCAAATTACTATCTCTTAAAATTGATGGCCTCACACATTTGAATAGAGCATTTCTCGGTTAGTATTTCTAAATTATATATACTAAGACTCTGATTTGCGTCGTTTTTAACTTTTTCGATTCTATTTTGACTGTTAAAATTTCGATTTGCACTGTAATAATTTTATTATCGTCGTAGCACGAAATTTACTTTTGTTTTGAAATAAACATTTATTTATTAATTTTTGTTATTTTGAGCACAATTTAGTCCAAATTTATTAAATATGTTCGAATTGCGTTCCTATCTATGACATATATCGGGGTCTTAGAAAACATTTTAAAACTCATGTACACAAAGCTGAATTGTTTGTTATGTTAAGGTATCAATGTGCAGTATATTAAGAATAAAAAAATTGTTCTTCGGACTTTAGCTGTGGCAGAATTATTCGAACGCCACACAGCTGAATATCTCAAAGACGTTATTTTAACCACCCTCAAGAAATACAAGATATCAGCAGACCAAATTTATACATGCACCACCGACAACGGTCGGAATATGCTTAAATGTGTTTCGCTAATAAACGAAAATGTAACCGAATTAGAAGACGAGGTGATAAATGAAGAATTTGATGACACTTTGAATGATTTTAAATTAAATACAAGATGTATAGGTAAGTTTTTTTGTTCATGAAATCTATTGTTGAAGCTATGAATTATTTTTTATCTACAAAACATTTTTTATTTGAAAATAAAACTTTAACCACTCTACTTTCAATCGAACCCGAACTTCGGCAAATTTAAAAGTTCGGCCAAACTATTTTCGGTTTTTGAAGTTCAGTGAACCCGAACTTTATGTTATTTAATGAAAAATATGCATTTATGATTAAAAAGTAACAAATATGTAACATTCAAAAACAAGTTGCCATCAAAATATTAACATAGGAGAGATTTTTTGAAATCGGTCTTTAATTGGGTTTGAATAAATTAGGGATTGAAATTTTCAGAACGTTCAAATGTGGACCGATTTTCACAATTTTCAATACCAATAAAATATTTAAACATAAATTTTCTTTAATTTTTTGTAAAATAAAATTCCCTTTTTTTAAACATCGTTTTATAATAAAAAAAACTAGGATTAAATGCTTAATTTTAAAGTTAAAACTCAAATTAAATATAGCTAATTTTTATTAAAGATTGGGCTTTCATAAAATAATTATTTTGTTTCAGTATAAGAAAACAAATTTTGTATGAAAATTTTGTTTTATAAACCTTTTATAAAATAAAAGTTTGATTATGAATTGGGGGTTATAATCGAAACTACATACATAATTCTATATTTTTTTAGTTAAATGAAATTTTTAGTATCTTAAAAGATATTGAAGTATTTAAAATGTTTGACTTTTCTTAGCTTTTAATAGTATCTTAGCTAAAAATGTTATTTATGTTTTGGAATACTCGTTAACAGTTTTTCAAAATAGCAGAAAATTTAAACAAGTTAAAAGGGCACTATTTTTACCAACACCATTTTAAATTTTAGAATTTACATTTCAGAAATGTGTATATACATACATATCGTCACCTAAAACGCAAACGGCCCTATTTAACATTTTTAAAATTTTACAGGAGAAGCAAAAAACTATTTAAATTGGAAAGTTTGTTTCTATCAGCGCGATTTATTTTTATAAAATAAACAAATTGTTTAATAGTTAAACCTATTATTTGTTATGATAATTGACATTGGCGTACATAAAAATGGATAAATTGGACTTTTTACCTTTAATATTTAAATGTTTTTGTAGATAGGGCCTTTTGCTAATTTTGGCCGGAGGAGTCTAATTTCTTTTGTGGACATTTGTTTTGATGCAGTACATTAGAATCTGCAATAAAATCGATTTTGGATTTTTGGTTAGTTAGGGCCGTTTGCGTTTCAAGTGACGATATATACTGTCTTATTCATAACAATTCATCAATGGTTTATGGAGCAAATTATGTTTTGAAAATTTGTCTTTTTTTTAATTTATACTTATGTAAACTCTACAATTTGAATATCATTGTGTCCAAATTAGCATTAAGAATTGAATTATATTGAATTGATTGTTAGTTAGAATTTTATTATTTTTTATTATTTTATTATTATTTCATTATTTTTCTTTAATTGAATTTATATAAAATGAATTATTAGTTTGTAAACTTTTCCCTTGGTTTTTATTTGAATTTAATACTTTTGTAAACCCTAGTTTATATACATAGTTAACGTATGTACAAAACTAAACTGTATTTAATTTACTTATTATGTATTAAACTTAACGAAACATAAGTATCCGTTATAACGTTGTGTGAAAAGAGCCTTCAAGGCATTTAAAAAAGAAATAAACTTTCACTTCTTCCTAAACCAGCCAAAGGTGAGCATCATTTTTACTTAAATAAAATCCCTTTTTATTTAAAACTAATCCCTTGTGTTTTTCTCTTTTTTCCCCACACGCTTAAAACTACACTTTATAATTTCTCATTCCTTGAGAAATTATAAAGTCCTTTAAATTTATTAATCCTTTCCGAGGATTAATATATTCATGGTCCTTCGTCCTTCTCCAATAGTGAACTGGTCGCCTAATCCCTAAAGGAAGCTTCCCAAGCCATTTGAGTGCATCCAATAATAAAATCAATTTGCCGTCGGAAAAACGCAAGTACAAAAAACTGCAATGCCAATGTGAGTAGAAACCAAAATTTTATTTATTTTTACTCTTAAAAAGAAAAAATTCTAAAGTGAAAAATCTGTGCAAGTGTGTGTGTGTAAGGAAAAAATTTATGTTTTAAAATTGAAATTTTTGCCAATAAATTCGAAAGAAAAAAGAATTTCGTAAAAAAAATTAAAAATTTTTGCCAATAAATTCGAAAAAAAAAAAAGAAAAAATCCCTTAAAAAATTAAAAAAAAAAAAATTTTGCCAATAAATTTAAAAGGGAAAATCTCTTAATAAATTAAAATTTTTGCCAATAAATAAATGAAAAGGAAAATTTCTCAAATTTGTTTAATTGTGCCAATAAACACCACTAAAAAAAAAAAAAAAAAGAATTATTCTCTTAAAATTTAATTAAAAAGAAAATATCCCTTATTACTCTTAAAAAATTGCCAGTGAAAGTGAAAAAAAGCCAAGAAAAAAAGTGCAAAAAATAGCCTGTTGCCAAATTTCTATTAAAAATTTAATAAATTCTGGAAAAGAGTGTTAAAAGTTCCAAAAAATTGTGACGTCAGATTTATTTCCAAAATCGACAAACTTACTGTGTAATACAAAAGCATAAAGAGTGAACAAATTACATTGCAATAATAAAAAACAAAACCAAAATATCAAAGAGTTTAAATGTGACAAAAAACCACCACCATCGATCATCAATAAATATTAAGCAACAATAACAAACATACATTACAGTTAGCGGTGATATTCCTACTCTCTTAATTGTTCTCAATAAATTGTGAAAAGAAAATAAAGAACAAAAGAAAAAAAACGCACAGTGGGCTCGACGTGAAAAAATATTACTGAAAAATAAAATAATTATAAATATTCAGGAAATATTTTTTGTGTGCATCTACAACAAGTGAACATCAAAATTATTAAAAATTGATTCTCAATAAAATAATTGCTGTGGAAAAATACCATATACATATTTGGAAAAATAATTTATTGGAATATTGATTGTTGCTTTTGAATATACATTTTGTGTGGTTTATTTGTTACTTCAAGGAGATAATTTCTCTCTTTATGCATGTATAAATGAGCACAGTGGTCACAGTGAAACAAAATAAAAAAATTTTTTTCTGATCATATAAAAATAAAATCTTATAATATTAAAAGAAAATTTTAGATAATTTTTTGCACTTCTTTATATAAATAATTTTTTTGGTGCTTGGCAATTTGTGATAAACGGAAAATTTTGCTTATAGAAATTAAAGCGAATTAAAAATAAATTTTTGAAAAAATTTTTTGGAATGCAAATTTTCGCTTAATTAAAATTTTCGCTTGGCAATTGGTGATAAATTTAAAATAATAAATAATCACAGTTCTAAATTAATATTGTGGCAATAAAAAATAATAAAATCATAAATTTAATAAAATAAATTTTCTAAGGAAAAGTGGTTCTTGCTATTCCACTGTGAATAAATGTTACAGTGACGCTTGTTGATAAATGGAAAATTCGATACAGTGGTTTCAGTGTAAAATTTTATTGGCAAAAAACAAAATTATATATTTTTTTTTTTTTCTCTCAAAAAATTAAAAATTTTTATTTAGCAATCTCTTGCTTTCAAATTATACACACCTGCACAGTGATTAAAACTAAAATCGGTTAAAAAAATAATTCTAAAAAAAATCATTTTAAATCAAAATTATAGGCAATCGCTTGCTTTAAAGGAAAATTAAAATTTTACGGAAAATTTACGGCAATTTGATAAAGAAAAATTTCTTTGATTTTAAAGAAATCAAGAAATAGTTAATAATCGCTTATTAAAAAAAAAATATAATAATATAAATCATTATAATTTACAATTTTGCGGATTTTTACGGCGAGTAACAAGAAAATTACAAGATTTTATGAAAATTTAATCAATATTCAAAAAAAAATATTTGCGCTTTACGTTTGAGAAAATTATCGAGTCCAACGATAATCGATCAAACTTTTATATATATACAAAAAAGAAAAAAAACATTTTACAGCAATTATTAAGAAAACTACAAATATTTATGAAAATTATTTCCCTTTTACTAACATTATAACATTTTAAACTATTTGAATAACATTTTTTACGCTTTACATTTGAGAAAATTATCGAACTTGACGATAATTAATCAAAACTATACAAAACTTTGAAGAAAAATTTTAACTTACTGCTTAAAGAATTTTGCTCACCTTTCAATTTTGCTTGTATCTATCTGAGAATTAATCCAAATTACAAAGGATTTCTCTATTTTCGGTCCAAATTACAAAGGATCTCTAAATTTCGATCCAAATTACAAAGGATCTCTCAATTTCTATCCAAATTACTCTCAATCCAAATTACAAAGGATTTCGCTCTTACTCAATCCGAATTACAAAGGATTTATCTTACACAATCCAAATTACAAAGGATTTATCTCTCTCAATCCAAATTACAAAGGATTTCGCTCTAACTCAATCCAAATTAAAATAAATTTCTCTATTTTCGATCCAAACTACAAAAGATTTCTCAACTTTAGTCCAAATTTTACTCTTGATCAATCCCAAGTACAAAGGATTCTTCTTTAATCGCTTTCTAATTACAAAGAATTTCTCTAAAAGTTCATTAAAACTACAAAGCTTATCAATTTTTTTTTCATATAACAAATTAAAATGACTTCTCTAAATACGCGATTTGCATTTGATGCCAAAAACTTAATTTCATTTTGTAAAAAATGCGATAGCCAAGATATTTTAAGCCAATCTGAGGCACTTATAGATTTAAAACTGAAAGATTTAGACACTCGCTGGAGTAAAGTAGAAAAGTCGTATGAAGATCTAATGCTTTCTGATCAAAGTGAAGAAGTTAAAACTACAGCTCAAGAGCAATACGATTCATGTGTCGACATGTATTATTTAACCGTTTCCAAACTTCTTGATGTGATAAAAACGTCAAGAGATAGTATTGCTCGCGCTAGCATAGATTCAGCCCCATTGAACACATCTAATGATCGGTTAAGTACAGGTCTTAAATTGCCCCCATGCGATACTCAAATATTTTCAGGAGGTTATGAAGACTGGCCGGCATTTCGTGATATGTTCACGGCAGTCTACATTAACCATCCAAGGCTAACTCTCGCAGAAAAACTTTATCATCTTAGAAATAAAACTACCGGTTCAGCCGGAGCAATAGTAAAAAGATTCCCTTTAACCGATAATAACTTTCCTCTAGCTTGGCAAGCACTTAAGTTGCGGTATGAAAATGTAAGAGTTTTAGTCGACAATCAGATCCGTAACCTTTTCAATATTCCCGTAGCTAGCGTAGAGGATAATGAGTCCCTACAAAGAATTCATAGCTCAGTTACTGACTGTTTAGCTATGCTTGATACAATGAGTATATCAGTTGAAGGCTGGGACCCCATTTTAGTCAATTTAGTCTATTCTAAATTACCCAACGAAACATTGGCTCAATGGGAACAATCATTAAACGCCAGTAGAGAGTTACCAACCTGGTCTCAATTAAGTGATTTTCTACTTAAACGATGTGAAGTCGTAGAAAGAATTTCCACTATCAAAGTGAACAAATCTGCTTTCCTTAATCAAAATGAAACTCATTCACAAGTTCAAATGTACTCATCCCAAGAAAAACTTAATTACAAATGCAAAATGTGCGATGAAGATCACAGTTTGAGAACTTGTTCGCAATTTCGTAAGCTTTCAATTCAAGAAAGAGTTGATTTCATTTTCAAGAATAAGTTTTGTAACAATTGTTTGTCACAATCTCACACGAAAAAGAATTGTATGAGCAAAAATTCCTGTTTAAATTGTGGTAAAAAGCATCACACACTGCTTCACATGCGTTCTTTTAATCCTCCTCGGAATAGCTCAAATCAAACGTGTCCAAACAAAAACGATCAAAACATAAAATCTGATCCAAAAACGACTAATTCTAGATCCGTTGAGTCAAATGAATCTGAAAACGGTCCAGCAACCTCAAATGCTCACAAAACTTTCCAAGTTAATGCGAATTATGCCATGAGTGATACTAAAGTCTTGTTACGAACTGCAATGGTTCAAATAGAAAGTAGAGGGGAATTATTCTCGATTAGAGCTCTCATTGACCCAGGTTCTGAGAGGACCTTTATATCTGAAAAGGTTCGAAATCGTTTAAATATCCCATCTAGAAAATCATACTGCGAAATAATAGGAGTTGGCGGTCAAACTCAAGTTTCAGAAAAAGAATGTGATTTGGTTTTGGTCTCGCACAAATCCAAGTTTCGGTTACCCGTAACTGCTATCGTTTTACCTAAAGTCACGAATAAGATTCCCTCGGTTTCCTTTGAACTCCCTAACCCAATTGAGCTTTCTGGTATTGACTTAGCTGATCCAAATTTTAATATATCTTCCTCGATCGATTTAATCCTTGGAAATGACAGTGAGCGTTATATAAATCTTGATGGCATCAAACGAGATGTATGTGGCTCTGCTTCTGCATATAGAACGGTTTTCGGATGGGTGCTTAGTGGCCCCGTGAAGACTCAGCCAATATACTCGTTTTCAACATGCGTTGGTTCCACTGAAGACTTTACCTTGGATGAATTAGTTCGGAAGTTTTGGGAGCAGGAAGAAATTCCATCAACCCGGCCAGCTTCTTCAGAGGATGAATATTGTGAAAAATTTTATCAACAAACCACAACACGCTTACCAAATGGACGATATATGGTCAGATTACCATTTCGACAGGAGTTCCCGGAATCAAGGTTTCTTAGCCCATCAAGATTTATCGCTCTTAGTCAATATGTTCGGATGGAACAGATGTTGGAAAAAGATCCCGCGTTAAGCACTCAATATAACGACGTGCTCACTGAGTATATAACCCTCGATCATATGGAAGAAACAACTTCTCGTGAGTACTTTTCGGAAAATAAATGTAACTCCTTTTATCTCCCTCATCATGCAGTCGTAAGACCAGAAAGCAAATCTACGAAGGTTAGGGTTGTTTTCAATGCTTCCCGCAAAACTAAGTCAGGGTTTTCATTAAACGACGTTCTTTATACTGGTCCCACACTTCAAGCTGATCTGATGACAGTGATATTAAATTGGCGTTTTTACAAATTTGTTTTCAGCGGTGACATACAAAAAATGTATCGTCAGATATTAGTCAATCCCCAAGACAGACCGTTTCAGAGAATACTCTTCCAAAAATCCCCCCGGGAGGCCATCAAAGATTACCAGTTAAAGACTGTTACATTTGGTATAAATTGTGCACCATTTTTAGCCATTAGGACATTAATCCAGTTAGCGTCTGATTCCGAAGATAAGTTTCCCAAAGCAGCTGATATATTACGTAGAGAAACTTATGTAGACGACATTCTAACTGGTGGTCATTCTCTCGAAGAGGTTATAAAATCCCAGAAAGAGCTGGTGCAAACTCTAGAATCAGCTGGTTTCTTATTAAAGAAATTAACCTCCAATAACTCTCGTTTGTTAGCTTCTTTTCCCAAAGAAGATCTTTATGATTCTGATTTTCTCAAATTTCATGATTCCAG
Source organism: Lucilia sericata (assembly GCF_015586225.1). Lineage (NCBI taxonomy): Eukaryota > Metazoa > Arthropoda > Insecta > Diptera > Calliphoridae > Lucilia > Lucilia sericata. The sequence goes on along the minus strand of NW_023994881.1, from coordinate 95,118 downwards.
TGCGACAAAAACTCTCGGCATTCGCTGGAACGCACTGACTGATTCGTTCACATATACTTTTGAATCTATTCCTCAAGAAACAAAAATAACCAAACGCAAAATCGTATCTTCAGTAGCCAAATTGTTCGATCCAGCTGGCTGGATATCACCCGTAGTCATTAAAGGCAAAATTCTCATTCAGCAATTATGGCTGGAACGAATCGATTGGGATGATTTTGTCAGTACAGATTCTCTCCGAATCTGGAATGAAATCGTAAGCGATCTCTCGCATATAAATGAAATCCAAATCCCTCGTTGGATTCAGTTCACTCCCGTTGATACTATTCAAATTCACGGATTCTGTGATGCCTCCAAATTGGCGTATTGTGCAGCAGTATATATTAGAATACAAACATCTTCTCCTGTCGTTTTTTCGCATTTGCTAGTTTCCAAAAGCAAAGTAGCACCATTAGCATCTACAACTTTACCGCGCTTGGAACTTTCTGGCGCAGTTATGCTAGCTAAACTAGTACAATATACGATATCTTCGCTTAATATGAAAAATCACGAAATCATTTTATGGTGTGACTCATCGATTGTTTTAGGATGGCTTGCTAAGCCACCTTCAACCTGGAAAGAAATCTATGTTTCTAATCGTGTAGGCCAAATCCATAAATTATTGCCAAATGCAAAATGGCGCCATGTTCCAACTCATTTCAATCCCGCTGATCTAGGTTCCAGAGGATGCAGACCACAGGACTTAATCAACAACCAACTTTGGTGGCAGGGCCCACCACGGCTTACAAACCCGGTTTCGGAATGGCCACAGAATAATCCGTTGAATACCACGAAATCTCCCGAAATTTCTATTCTTAAGCAAACACAAACCCAAAGCTTAACGGTTCCCATCAGTAGCTTTCAAACTACAGTCTCTTCCGTAGACATTCTTAAAAGATTCTCCTCCTACACGAGATCGTTAAGAGTTCTTGCATACGTTTTTCGATATATTCGGCGTTTTAAACCTTCGTTTGCCAATCAAACCAACAACTTAGCTGATCACAATTCTCAACTCAGTCAACAGGAAGTCAATTCTGTAAAGTCCAGATTAATAATGTTAGCTCAGAAAGAATTCTACCAGCGTGAATATGAATTACTCTCTGAAAATCAGCCCATTCCAAAAGACAGCTCTTTATTCACATTAAATCCATTTCTAGACTCCAAAGGTCTTTTAAGAGTCAATGGTCGCCTAGCCAATTCTTTATTACCTTACAACGAGCGTTTCCCAATCATTCTACCCCGAAATTCACACTTTTGTAACCTATATTTATCCCATTTGCACGAGATTCTAGCCCATGGAGAATGCACCTTAATGTGTCGGATGATACAAACCGAATTTTATATCTCTCGTCTTAAACTCAAAGTTAAAAAACTCATAAGATATTGCAAAACTTGTATAATTCATAAGAAACAACCATGTTCTCAAATTATGGCGGCTTTGCCTACCGACCGCTGTACCCTGTCCTTCCCATTCAACATAACCGGAGTAGATTTTGCCGGTCCGTTTGAGCTTAAAAGTTCCAATTTACGAAGATCATCTATCATCAAAGGATATGCATGCGTATTTGTATGTTTTGCTACAAAAGCGGTCCATTTAGAGCCCTGTTCCAGCCTTTCTGCAGCTGCGTTCCAAGCAACATTCGCCCGATTTGTTGGTCGCCGTGGTCTTCCACACAAACTAGTCTCTGACAATGGTAGAAATTTTGTTGGTTCGAATCGAGCTTTACGCAAGGAATTTACTACTTTTATAAACTCCGTTTCTCAAGACATTGCTCAAAAATACATAACTCATGGGTTTGAGTGGTCTTTCATTCCCCCCCAGGCTCCCCACATGGGAGGACTTTGGGAAGCGGCGGTCAAAAGCTTTAAATTCCATTTAAAGCGGGTGGCAGGAGCCCATCGGTTCACATTTGAAGAGTTTACCACGGTGTTAGCTCGTATTGAAGGTGTATTGAATTCTAGGCCCATATCCGCTCTCTCTGAGGACCCAGCTGATCTTACCGCGTTGACCCCAGGACACTTTCTCCGTGGCGGTCCAATTATGGCTTTACCCGATCCAAACTATCAAAATCTTTCCTTAATAAATCGATGGGAAAAACTAAAAGCGATTAACCAAAAACTTGCGATCGAGTGGAAGCAAGAATACTTAAAATCACTCCATAAGAGATATAAATGGAAGTTTTCTACGCCTAATCTAAAAATAGGAGATTTTGTAGTGGTAATTGACGATCTTCTACCACCATGTGAATGGCGTTTAGGCAGAATAGAAAAAATACACAGCGGTTGCGATAATTATGTTCGAGTAGTTGATGTTCGTACAAAAGGCGGCATCATCACTCGTCCCATCACTAAATTATGCTATCTGCCATATAATAACGTTCAAACTAGCGACTAATTACTTACTAACATTGTTTATCCCACATTCCTATATCCTATCATAATCGTTTTTTCCCATTTCCATTCCCATTACTTCTTAAATCAACATTACTCATACGTTTTCTCCTTACAGCATGCGAGATCAATCACCAAGAGACCCAACAGTGCACCAGTGCCGACTCTGTGACCGTTACCACGCGCTACGGTTCTGCCGGCGTTTTTTGGCGATGGAGTCAGCAGAGCGTTTTGTAGTGGCTCGGCGGTATGAATACTGCCTGAACTGTTTGGCCAGAACACACAACGTGTACAGTTGCGACAGCCCCGATACGTGTATGTATTGTGGTCGGCTACATCACACGCTACTCCACCCAAGCCGTCATCCCCGAGTCACTGCACCAGAAGGCAGTGTCCAGAATAGATTGGGCGAACGTCAACTGGTCCGTCCAAGCCACCGAGACTACCGCCATCGTGCCAACCCTAATCGCCGTCGCCCCACCAATTCTCAACCACAACGCCACCGTACCGCCAACACCAATCATCAACATCATCGTCGTAACACCACCAACCTCCACCGTCGCCGAACCAACACTTCCAGCACCAGAACTAGTCGCCAACATCCAAGGCGTATAAACAGCACCACCATGTCTCGGCGAAACAACAATCCACCCGCTATGCCCAACCGTGTCATCTCTGAGGCAATTCGTTCACTGGCCGCCGTCCTATGCGCTACCTCAAACAATTAGGTTGCACATGTGCAACGAGGGGCGCCATGTCCAAATTAGCATTAAGAATTGAATTATATTGAATTGATTGTTAGTTAGAATTTTATTATTTTTTATTATTTTATTATTATTTCATTATTTTTCTTTAATTGAATTTATATAAAATGAATTATTAGTTTGTAAGCTTTTCCCTTGGTTTTTATTTGAATTTAATACTTTTGTAAACCCTAGTTTATATACATAGTTAACGTATGTACAAAACTAAACTGTATTTAATTTACTTATTATGTATTAAACTTAACGAAACATAAGTATCCGTTATAACGTTGTGTGAAAAGAGCCTTCAAGGCATTTAAAAAAGAAATAAACTTTCACTTCTTCCTAAACCAGCCAAAGGTGAGCATCATTTTTACTTAAATAAAATCCCTTTTTATTTAAAACTAATCCCTTGTGTTTTTCTCTTTTTTCCCCACACGCTTAAAACTACACTTTATAATTTCTCATTCCTTGAGAAATTATAAAGTCCTTTAAATTTATTAATCCTTTCCGAGGATTAATATATTCACATTGAGATATTTTCGCTCGTTTTAGGAGTTCGATGTGCTGCACATACTCTGCAATTAGCTGTTAATTGCGTTTTAAAAGAAAAACTAATGGAGAAGGTAACGTCGACCGTAAGAACCGTGGTTAAAAAACTTAGAACTCCTAATGTTGGCATTCTGTTGAAAAATGAGGGATTAAACAAACCGACAATTGATTGCGTAACACGTTGGTCTTCTACTTATGAAATGCTGGAATCAATTAACGGAAATAAAATAAAACAATTTTGCCAGGAAATGTCTCAAAAAAGTGATGACTTTTTTATTTCACAAGAAATGTGGAAGAGCATCTCAGATGCCGTTGATACGTTGCGACCCGCCAATATTGCCACTAAAACGTTGCAAATGGAGCAACTTACATTTGGCGATGCGTATGCCGCTTGGTGCAATTGCAAATTGCAATTGCAAAAAATTAAAACAAATTTTTCCAATAATTTAATAGAACATATGAAAAATAAGGAAAATATTTTATTTGAAAATGACGCGTTCATTGGTGCAATATTTATGGATCCACGCTGGAACGTGGTACTTAAAAACTCTTTAAAGGAACGTGCCATAGAACACGTTATTTCTGTAATAGATAAAATGAATAGTCTTACTCAGACCGATTGCATACTTGTAACCGATGGTGAAATGAATAATAGTTCATCGTCTATAGACAGTTTGGAAGCAATATTACAAAATATAGAAAAGGAAAATTATGGCAAAAATGCATCAATAAGAGAATTATTAAACGAATTTTCAAAAGAAAAAAGACTCTGTCTTCATGACAACGTTATTCAATGGTGGGAAGACAGAAGAGAAATAAAATCACAGCTGTACAATATTGCAATGGTTCTACTTGCCGTTCCAGCAACGCAAGTCAGTGTGGAACGTCTTTTTTCTGGTGTTAAATTTTTAATGAATCCAAGCCGAAATCGTCTGGATGAAGATAGTTTAAATGCAATAGTGGTGATACGCTCCAACAAGGACTTATTTTAACATGATAACTTTATATGTATTTCTTTATTTTAAATTAACACAAATATTTTACAGCATTCATAGCTCTATTAAACAACTTTATATTTAGACATTCCAATTTAAATTATATTTCTGAAATCCAATTGAATTTTTTTATAAATAAATTAGAATATGTATATGTATTTATAAATAAATACAAATTCGATAATTTGGTATTTGTTTTTGAAAATAATATTTTTGTTCTTTACTTTTCTAGGAAAAAATTCAATAAAATCGAAACTGAAAATGCCTTTAAAAAATACTTCTTCTTTCTCAATCTGTAGAGAAACTTAAAATCGGTTGAGAATCAACTAAGTTTCTGACTTATATGTGCTTAAAGGTACGAAACCCCGGTTTTATACGTATCTTAAGATTTTGCATGTGTTTGGCAAATTAAAAAAAAACAGATTCGTGTTCTACTCGGATCCACCTTTCAGAAAAATAGTATAGATATTTGTTTTGGTCGCATATTGTAATAATTGTTAAAAACGAAATCCATACAATTTTGAATTTAATTTATTTATTTCTGAACATTATTTTTTACTTTTAATTTATTAATTAATGAATTAAGGTTGTTATTTAATGTTTCTATATAAAAATTTAATTCCTCGTAAAACTGTTAAAATTATGAGCGCATTAGTAAATGCAGTTGCAAGAGTATTTTGTAATGCTACGAAATGTTGTGTAAATTTGCTCGACACTGTTTTAAGTTAAACTTAAAAAAAATACGTAAAACAATAATACCAATGTTATTTTTGTTGTATTTAAAAGTTTGCTTATGCAGTGGATTTATGAACATATTTTTAATTATTTAAATCATATCGAAATTGCCGTCAAAATATCTTTTATGTACACTACCGATAACGCTAAAATATCAATACCGAAATAAGGCAAAATACCGATAACGCTAAAATACCAATACCGAAATAAGTCAAAATACCGATAACGCTAAAATAGCAATACCGAAATAAGCCACAATACCGATAACGCTAAAATACCAATACCGAAATAAGTCAAAATACCGATACCGCTACCTCATCACCGTTTCGAAACGGTAGCCAACCTTGTTATAAAATTTTACAAAACCATTTAGGTTCCTGTAAAATATGTTCATGTCGAATTACATCGCTATAGATGCTTCTTTTAGACAGTTATGAGCGTTAAAGTCTTTTTCTGAAGGGGACCTTATATGGGGGTGTTAACGCCACTGCAAAAATCCCCATGATTTTTTATACCATCTGGCATCTCTTAATTTTAATTTATTATAATTAATATTTTTGCTGATTGTCAATCATTACAATTATTGCTGATTGTCAAGCATTACAAAGATAACGAAAGAAATAAGTTTAGGTTGAAGCCATGTTCTTAGCTCTGTCATTTTTTAATTAACCATAAGTTACATTAATTGCAAGTTGCAGAACTCAGGACATAATTAAAATTAATTAAGAATTTAAATTAAACATTTCCTAGTGGTTTCCATACCAAAAAGTATGTAGAATTAATTATAATTATTTTTATTTCCAAATTCCTAATTATTTATTTAGGAATTTTAATATTTAAGTACACTTGTTGAATAAATTAAGTTTTTATAAAACTTGTGTATTTTTATTCAAAATCCCCGTGGAAGTCACTAGAAGTTATTTAGACTGGCGTGTCTCCAACAAATTTAAAATTATTTTTGCTTTACATCATCTCTTCCTGGGTCACTTTTGCCTTCACATCTTGCCAATCGCAGTAAGTACAAAATGTCTTTGCCAAACGCGGAGGATCATCAACAGCTTGAACAGCACGATAACATTTGTTCACAATGCCAAAATCCCCCTGACAAAAATATGACATCTTGCACCGATTGCCACAAAATATTTCATAAAAGTTGTGTTAATGTCACCGATGATGACATAACCTTCAAATGCCTGCAGTGTTCTGCCATAAGGCCAAACTCACCCGCACCAAGTGCCACAAGCTCTCGTCTTTCACAGTCGCGTAAAATTGAGTTACAACTTCAACGGCTAGAAGAAGAACGTAAACTCAATAAAGAGTATTTAGATAAAAAATACAAACATCTTGAAGAAGCTGAAGCTCTAACTGACATTTCGTCGAATGATTCACAGTCCGTCCACGACTGGATGGCATCATCTGAACCTAACCCTGTCAGCAATAAACAGCCTCCTGTTATAACAACAAATTTGGAAACTACACGTTTACCTAACCAAAGTCTTTATTTAAAAGATACATGTCATGTACCAACAACTATTACCACGTATGAAAATCAGCCAATAACAATTTTCAATAATTCAAATACAATTCCGAAAAATTATGTAGAATATGTACCATCAACGGTCACCACTGCTGCCATGAATTCGTTAACAACGTCAACAATACCAAATTGTACTGCGACCTTCCCCACCTATAGTGGCTTTCAACATCGAATGCAGCTACCAAGACCTCCTGTCACAGCTTACCCCCCTGGTACGATACTTACCTCAAGTTCTACAAATGATTCACAAAATTTGTTTAATTCGGCACCACAAGCTTTTATTCAACGGCAACCAATTTCTTCTACAACAAATTTTACAGCTAACGCCCCAACAAATACAGAGTCCGGCCCGCTACCAAATTTAGCATCACCACAAAGGCTGCAGCAAAACCACCTTAATTCACGGCAGTCGCTCCCCAAAGAATTGCCGACATTTTCTGGCCAACCAGAAGAATGGCCCATCTTTATTTCAACTTACGAGTGGTCCATCGACGCCTGCGCATTTACCGATGCCGAAAACCTCATCCGTCTCCAAAGGGCATTGAAAGGAGAAGCCTTGCACAGCGTTCAACAAATGTTGATTCATCCTTCTAATGTTCCCGGCGTACTCCAAGTAGTTCGTATGCTGTATGGTCAACCTGAAAAAATAATCAATTCAATTAAAAATAGAATTAATTCATCACCAAAAGTTGATGAAAATAATTTAAAGTCACTTACCTCTTTAGCCATTGAAGTCCGCAGCCTTATATCCACAATTACCTCAAGTAATTTACATGATGAAATTAATAATTCATCACTTCTTTTTGATTTGGTACAAAAGCTTCCACCTTCGTACCAAATGCAATGGGCAACACAAAAAATACAGCTGATAAACCAAAACAAAAAACCAAATTTGTTCGAAATTGACAAATGGTTTTTTAATATTGGTATAACAGCCAGCAGTATAACAGTTGATCACTGTACAAACAAAACAAACAAAGAAACAAGTTAGAGTGCTATATTCGGCTATGCCGAATCTTAAATACCCTCCAGTGATTTTCAGAAGTATACCTTATATGGGAACTTAGACAACCTATGGACCGATCCGGAAGATAAAATCCGTAGAATGATTTATATATACAAAATACACATTTATGTCGAATTTTATCCCGATAACTTTGATTGTTAATGTTCATTTGAGTAATTTTCGGAAATGGTCCTTATATGGGAGTTGTGACCAATTATCAACCGATAAGGAAAAAATTTCGTATAATGATTTATATGCCAAAAAAAAATTCAAGTCGAATTTTACTACAATAGATTTATTAATTAATGAAATATGTGCGTTTAGGTGATTTTCGGAAGTAAACTTTATATGTATAGGAGCTACGACCTTACACAAAACATATTTGTGTCGAATTTTATCAAGATATCTTTATTTGTTAATGAAATATGTGCGTTTAAGTGATTTTTTTGAAGGAGCTATTACCATATATGGAACAATCCGGAAAAAAATTGGTAGAATGATTTATATGCTCACAAAACATATTCAAGTTGTACTTTATCCAAATAGCTTTATTATTCAAAGAAATATGTGCGTTTAAGTGATTTTCGTAAGTGGACCCTCTATGGGAGCCTATACGGAAAAAATTTCGTAGAGTGATTCATATAAAGACAAAACCTATTTGTGTCGAATTTTATCAAGAAAACTTTATTTGACATGAAATATGTATTTTTAAGTGATTTTCGGAAATGGGGTTATATGGGAGCTATGACCAATAATGGACCGATCCATAAAAAATTTGGTGAAATGATTTGAATTTTTGTCGAATTTTATCCCAATAGCTTTAGAATTCAATGAGATATATGTGCTTAAGTGATTTTCCGAAGTGGATCTTATATGGGAGCTATGACCAATTATGGGCCTATCCGGAAAAAAAAATTAATGGAATAATTCATATTTATACGAAATATATTTATGTCGAATTTTATCACGATAGCTTTATTTGACAATGAAATATGTATTTTTAAGTGATTTTCGGAAATGGGGTTATATGGGAGCTATGACCAATAATGGACCGATCCGTAAAAAATTTCGTAGAATGATTTGTATGTACACAAAACATGTTTAACTCGAATTTTATCACAATAGCTTTATTCATCAATGAAATACGTGCGTTTAGGTGATTTTCCGAAGTGGACCTTGTATGGGAGCTATGGCCAATTGTGGACCGACTGAGATCTGCGTTGACAGTATGATTTCTGTTCATATTATATTTGCATGTGCAAAATTTTGTGTTGATACCGATATATTTGAGGGAGTTATTAGCGATAAACTAATTTCCGGGAATATATACCTTTGTATGGGGGCTATGGGAAATATTGGATCGATTGTAAAGATTTTCAACATAATTGATCACTGCCATGAAAAAATAATGTGTGACAAAATTCATCGAAATATCTTTGGTAGTTTATGAGAAAACTTTTTTCGAGGTAGTCTGAAATTTTTACTCATAGCTTTTTACGTTGCACAGTGGTATAGGAAAAAAAAAGAGGGAAATAATTCGGTAACTTCTAAACGGTTAATCCGATTTTAATGAAATTTGGTATGCACAAAGAGGAGGTGTTGTCGAGTTTAGGTTTTGAATTTGGACCTTATAGGCCAACCAGGGGCCCGGCGGGGGGTCCTCAAATTAGGACACCTCGGCTATGTTAAATTTTTAAAACGATCCTATTTCTTCATTTGAGTTCCGATTTAAAAAAAATTTCGTATATAGAATCTCCTCATCGAGCACTATAAAAAATGTCGTCGTAGCAGTAAATTATCTCTTATAGTTTAGGAGATATTCGCATTTGAATATTAAAATTTTAAAATTTTTACCGTCCTTACTTTAGTTTTTTTGATAATAGCAGGTCCAAATATTTCGATTTTCGCCATTTTTTTTATTTGCTTAACAACAAGTTTATATACCAAGCAATGAAAGAATTATGTAAAAATCATGACTGAGTCCAAAGTTATAGGCATTTAAATTTAAAAAATTAAAAAAAGGCGATTTTTTGTCATTTTTTTGGGAAAAAAGTATCTTTTTCTTTTTAAGTTATCTAAAAAGTTTCTAAGAAGATGTATATAGAATTTATACTTTTTGGAAAGCTGACTTTACATAAAATACGATAAATGAAACAAAACCTAAAAATTTTTGATACCGAGGGGACCAGGTCCATCCAAAAAAACCCTATTTTTTATGGAAAATTAAATTTTGAGCAAAAATTCTCAAATCGCATAGTCGATATCAAATTATAGTGACCTGTTTTATATGACCCAATAAGTTCTTAATCATTTTGTAACGGGTTTCGATAACCCCGCCCCTGGTATGGATATAATAGGCAAAAAACCAAAAAATCCCATTTTTGGGATTTTTTAAAACTTTTTTGGGAATTCCGGGATTTCTAATAAGAAAATTCGAAATTTTTATTTAATTTTGGATTTTGAGTAAAAAAATCTACCTAACTGTAAAATTTCATCAAAAAATATTCATAAATAAAATTTTTATTGCAATTTGAAAAATTTGTATCTTCGCAAAAACTGAATAAAAAACATTTTTTAATTTTTTTTAAAAAAAGTATTCCGCGAATTTTTTAATTTTCAAAAATTATATACAGTTTTGAAAAATAGACAAAATTACCTTTCCATTGATATATAACATGCCTACCTAATGTTTTTTAAGTGACAAATTAATTAGGGGAAACTCAACATCTTTTAGAAAATTTACCTAGCACTATTATTTTCATCCATATATGTAACAAATTTAAGAGTTAACCTTATGGATGAAAATAATAGTGCTAGGCAAATTTTCTAAAAGATGTTGAGTTTTCCCTAATTAATTTGTCACTTAAAAAACATTAGGTAGGCATGTTATATATCAATGGAAAGGTAATTTTGTCTATTTTTCAAAACTGTATATAATTTTTGAAAATTAAAAAATTCGCGGAATACTTTTTTTAAAAAAAATTAAAAAATGTTTTTTATTCAGTTTTTGCGAAGATACAAATTTTTCTAATTGCAATAAAAATTTTATTTATGAATATTTTTTGATGAAATTTTACAGTTAGGTAGATTTTTTTACTTAAAATCCAAAATTAAATCAAAATTTCGAATTTTCTTATTAGAAATCCCGGAATTCCCAAAAAAGTTTTAAAAAATCCCAAAAATGGGATTTTTTAGTTTTTTGCCTATTATATCCATACCAGGGGCGGGGTTATCGAAACCCGTTACAAAATGATTAAGAACATATTGGGTCATATAAAACAGGTCACTATAATTTGATATCGACTATGCGATTTGAGAATTTTTGCTCAAAATTTAATTTTCCATAAAAAATAGGGTTTTTTTGGATGGACCTGGTCCCCTCGGTATCAAAAATTTTTAGGTTTTGTTTCATTTATCGTACTTTATGTAAAGTCAGCTTTCCAAAAAGTATAAATTCTATATACATCTTCTTAGAAACTTTTTAGATAACTTAAAAAGAAAAAGATACTTTTTTCCCAAAAAAATGACAAACAAGTAAGAAATTATAGTCGGGCGAGGCCGACCATATAATACCCTACACCTTTGACAAAAATATAATGTGATTTAGTTGCCATAATAAAGCATTTAAGTTGAATTGTACCTTGCCTTAGGTATACATACTTAAGCCGTTTATTGTTGAATAAAATTGTGGACATTTAAGTGAAATTTTGATGGGGGTTTTTCATAGGGGTTAGGGTCATATGAGAACCTATTATTATGGAATTCGTGGGGGTCATCAAGTCTTGTATACAACTTGGTTATTGCAGCTTTTTGTCGAGATATGAGTATATTAAACATAATTATGAACTTAAAAGCCCTATTCGGCGGATTCAGTTGTATGGGGGCTAGGTGAAATAATGGACCGATGTAAACCATTTTCAACAGGCTTCATCTACGGTACCATAAAAGATCATGTGCCAAATTTCATTGAATTATCTTCAAAATTGCGACCTGTAGTTTGATTACAAGTTTTAAAAGCCCTATTCGGGGGTTCAGTTGTATGGGGGCTAGGTGAAATAATGGACCGATGGTAACCATTTTCAATAGGCTTCGTCTACGGTACCATAAAAGATCATGTGCCAAATTTCATTGAATTATCTCCAAAATTGCGACCTGTAGTTTGATTACAAATTTTAAAAGCCCTATTCGGGGGTTCAGTTGTATGGGGTCTAGGTGAAATAATGGTCCGATGGTAACCATTTTCAATAGGCTTCGTCTACGGTACCATAAAAGATCATGTGCCAAATTTCATTGAACTATCTCCAAAATTGCGACCTGTAGTTTGATTACAAGTTTTAAAAGCCCTATTCGGGGGTTCAGTTGTATGGGGGCTAGGTGAAATAATGGACCGATGGTAACCATTTTCAATAGGCTTCGTCTACGGTACCATAAAAGATCATTTGCCAAATTTCATTGAATTATCTCCAAAATTGCGACCTGTAGTTTGATTTCAAGTTTTAAAAGCCCTTTTCGGGGGTTCAGTTGTATGGGGGCTAGGTGAAATAATGGACCGATGGTAACCATTTTCAATAGGCTTCGTCTACGGTACCATAAAAGATCATGTGCCAAATTTCATTGAATTATCTCCAAAATTGCGACCTGTAGTTTGATTACAAGTTTTTAAAGCCCTATTCGAGGGGTTCAGTTGTATGGGGGCTAGGTGGAATAATGGACCGATGTTAACCATTTGCAATAGGCTTCGTCTACGATACCATAAAAGATCATGTGCCAAATTTCATTGAATTATCTGCAAAATTGCGACCTGTAGTTTGATTACAAGGATTACAAGCCCTATTGGGGGGTTCAGTTGTATGGGGGCTAGGTGAAATAATGGACCGAGCTTAACCATTTTCAATAGGCTTCGTTCCTGGGACAATAGAAGATCATGTACCAAATTTCATTGAATTATCTTCAAAATTGCGACCTGTAGTTTGATTACAAGGTTTACATGGACGGACGGACGGACAGACGGACGGACAGACGGACGGACAGACGGACGGACAGACGGACGGACAGACGGACGGACATAGCTAAATCGACTCAGAAAATGATTCTGAGCCGATTGGTATACTTTAAGGTGGGTATAGGACCAATATTATTGTGCGTTACAAACATCAGCACAAACCCAATATACCCTCCCCAATATACCCTCCCCTCCCCTAGACGAAGCCTATTGAAAATGGTTACCATCGGTCCATTATTTCACCTAGCCCCCATACAACTGAACCCCCGAAAAGGGCTTTTAAAACTTGAAATCAAACTACAGGTCGCAATTTTGGAGATAATTCAATGAAATTTGGCAAATGATCTTTTATGGTACCGTAGACGAAGCCTATTGAAAATGGTTACCATCGGTCCATTATTTCACCTAGCCCCCATACAACTGAACCCCCGAATAGGGCTTTTAAAACTTGTAATCAAACTACAGGTCGCAATTTTGGAGATAGTTCAATGAAATTTGGCACATGATCTTTTATGGTACCGTAGACGAAGCCTATTGAAAATGGTTACCATCGGACCATTATTTCACCTAGACCCCATACAACTGAACCCCCGAATAGGGCTTTTAAAATTTGTAATCAAACTACAGGTCGCAATTTTGGAGATAATTCAATGAAATTTGGCACATGATCTTTTATGGTACCGTAGACGAAGCCTATTGAAAATGGTTACCATCGGTCCATTATTTCACCTAGCCCCCATACAACTGAACCCCCGAATAGGGCTTTTAAAACTTGTAATCAAACTACAGGTCGCAATTTTGAAGATAATTCAATGAAATTTGGCACATGATCTTTTATGGTACCGTAGATGAAGCCTGTTGAAAATGGTTTACATCGGTCCATTATTTCACCTAGCCCCCATACAACTGAATCCGCCGAATAGGGCTTTTAAGTTCATAATTATGTTTAATATACTCATATCTCGACAAAAAGCTGCAATAACCAAGTTGTATACAAGACTTGATGACCCCCACGAATTCCATAATAATAGGTTCTCATATGACCCTAACCCCTATGAAAAACCCCCATCAAAATTTCACTTAAATGTCCACAATTTTATTCAACAATAAACGGCTTAAGTATGTATACCTAAGGCAAGGTACAATTCAACTTAAATGCTTTATTATGGCAACTAAATCACATTATATTTTTGTCAAAGGTGTAGGGTATTATATGGTCGGCCTCGCCCGACTATAATTTCTTACTTGTTTTTTAAATTAAAATGCCTATAACTTTGGACTCAGTCATGATTTTTACATAAATCTTTCACTGCTTGATATATAAACTTGTTGTTAAGCGAATAAAACAAAATGGCGAAAATCGGGAATATTTGGACCTGCTATTATCAAAAAAAACTAAAGTAAGGACGGTAAAAATTTTAAAATTTTAATTTTCAAATGCGAATATCTCCTAAACTATAAGAGATAATTTACTGCTATGACAACATTTTTTATAGTGCTCGATGGAGGATGGAGGAGATTCTATATACGAAATTTTTTTTAAATCGGAACTCAAATGAAGAAATAGGATCGTTTTAAAAATTTAACATAGCCGAGGTGTCCTAATTTGATGACCCCCCGCCGGGCCCCTGGTTGGCCTATAAGGTCCAAATTCAAAACCTAAACTCGACAACACCTCCTCTTTGTGCACACCAAATTTCATTAAAATCGGATTAACCGTTTAGAAGTTACCGAATTATTTCCCTCTTTTTTTTTTCCTATACCACTGTGCGTTGTGAACTGATTTTGCTAATTTTCAATACCAAACTGCTTAGGATAACAATAAATATTTTGGGTGAATTTAGTTGATTTCCTTTGCTTAGTTTTAACGTGAGCGTGTTTTACACAGACAGACAGACGGACAGACGGACATAGCTAAATCGACTCAGAATTTCATAAGGACCCAGAATATATATGAATATTTCTTGGTGTTACACACGGAACGACAAACTTATATATACCCTCTATCACCACTGATGGTGGTGGAGGGTATAAAAACAATAACACAAGCAAATGCAACAACAAACAAGAGAGCTTTTATTCACTCCCATAGTGAGCGCAAATGCATTGTGTGTAACAACAACAACAATAATTGTAGGACAGTAGCAAACTGCCCAACATATTTATCGATGGATTATGGTGAAAAATGGAACATAGTAAGAACAAACAAACTATGTAAATTTTGTTTATTTAAACACAGTGGTAACTGCAATAAGAAGAAAAAGTGCGGTAAAGAGGGATGCGAATATTTTCACCACCCTTCATTACATCGATATTCTGTACCGGTTACTCAACAACAAAGTGAAGTGTCAAATAAAAACACACATGTTGTTGAAAAAGAAGTTGTAAACAATACACACAGTGCAAAAATAAATAATATTTTGTTTAAAATAATTCCTGTGGAAATTTATGGGAAAAATAAAACTATTAAAACATTTGCCTTTATAGACGAAGGCTCGTCGATCAGTTTAATGGACGAATCGTTGGCAAATGAATTAGAAATGGATGGCGTTTTAAATCCATTGTGTTTGCGGTGGACGGGAGGTATGGAAAGAAGTGAAGAAAGTTCAAAGAAACTTAACATTTTCATTTCAGGTGGAAATAAAAAGCGTGTGGCTTTGGATGTTTCTACGGTGAAATCATTAAATTTGCCGATACAGTCTTTGGACTATAAAATATTGTCGCAGCGCTATCGCCACTTGCGAAAACTTCCTGTAGAAAGTTACAGTGATGCAGTGCCACAAATATTAATTGGATTGAATCATTTTGATTTAGGAGTTTCAAGCAAGATACGTGAAGGGTCTCCACATGAGCCCGTAGCTGTGTGTACATAACTTGGATGGCTGATTTATTGCACTGTATCTGACAACAACAACACAAGTAAGCATTTTAATTTTCATATATGCGATTGCTCAGCCACTGCTGATAAGTTAGATGAGCTGGTTAGAAATTTTTACTCCTTTGATAGTGTGGGGATTTGTGTTAGAAATCCTCTTGCAGCTGAAAGTGATAGAAGGGCATTAGATTTACTGGACAAATTTACAAAACAAAAGCCATGTGGGCATTATGAAGTTCTATTGTTATGGAAGTTTGATTTTATTGAGTTGCCGGACAGTTACGACATGTGTTTAAAGCGTCTTATTTGCCTAGAAAGAAAATTGCTACACAATGTAGAACTTTTTAAAATTTTTAAAGAAACGATTTCCAAATATCTATCTAAAGGCTACATACGAAAATTAAATATTAATGAAATTGATCGTTCTGATAAAAAAAATTTGGTATCTTCCAATTTTTGCGGTTTTTAATAAAAATAAACCCGGTAAATCACGTGTCGTTTGGGATGCAGCTGCCAAATCGAATGGTATGTCCCTAAATTCGTATTTGCTTAAGGGACCTGATTACTTGGCCTCATTGCCATCAATTCTTTTTAAATTTCGCCAGAAATCTGTGGCTATTTGTGGTGACATCGAGGAGATGTTCCATCAGGTCCACATCCGACTTGAAGATCGTGACGTTCAACGATTTCTTTGGCGTGACTGTTTACAAGATAAATCCCCGGATATTTACGTGATGGATGTTATGATATTTGGAGCCACGTGTGCACCAAGCATTTCTCAGTACATCAAAAATTTAAATGCGAGTAAATTTGAAAAAGAGTTCCCCATAGCAGCCAGGGCTATAAAAGAAAATCATTATGTGGATGATTTCCTTGACTCAGTCGATAAGTCTGATGAGGCTATTAAACTAATTTCGGATGTTTCATACATTCATCAGCAAGCTGGTTTTAATATTCGAAATTGGATTTCAAACAACAAACTGGTATTAAAATCCTTTCCTCAGAATAATTCGATAGGAGCTAAATGCCTTAATTTAAAAGAAGAGAATCAAATTGAAAAGGTTTTAGGCATTTTTTGGGAACATCAAGAGGATGTTATAACGTTTAAAATTTCTGCATGATTAATAGAAAGCGATATATTTTCTGGAGGAAAAGTACCTACAAAGAGGGAAATGCTAAGACTAGTTATGTCAATTTATGACCCCCTTGGTCCTATTGGACATATCATTATGTATGTAAAGGTCCTTATGCAAGAAGTTTGGCGTTCAAAGGTTGATTGGGATGAACAGATTCCTCCCGAACTGTATACCAAATGGATTAAATGGGTTAATATTTTACCCTCTATTGAAAAAATAAAAATTCCTCGATGTTATTTAAAATATTTTGAAAATTACAATAACGTAGAGGAAGTTCAGTTGCATACATTTGTGGATGCAAGTAAAGATGGTTATGCAGCTGTGTGCTACTTCAGGTTAAAGAAAAATAGTGAAATAATTTGTTCTATAATTGGGGCCAAAACTAGGGTGGCTCCTATGAAAATAACATCAGTTCCACGTCTAGAACTAATGGCTGCCCTAATAGGGTCTCGTTTTGCCGAATACGTAACAGAAAACCATGATTTAAAAATTAATAAAAAATTTTATTGGACCGATTCGAAGACGGTTCTTAGTTGGATTAATTCTGATCACCGCAAATATAACCAATTTGTAGCTTTTCGAATCACCGAGATTCTAGAATTTTCCTCAATCAAGGAGTGGAAATGGATTCCAACCAAGGAAAATGTGGCTGATGACGCTACAAAATGGTCTAAAATCCCCAAGATTTCTGATAATTGCAGATGGTTCCAAGGACCCGAATTTTTACTTCGTCCAGAAAATGAATGGCCTCAAGCTGTTCTATTCCCGGACTCAACAGAAGAGGAACGTTTACACCACTCGTTCAAAATTACAAATTTTGAGCCGATTTTTAACGTGTTTAAATTTTCAAAATGGACACGTCTTGTACGAGCTGCAGCTTATGTTCTACGATTTATAAATAATTGCCGCATGATTAAAAAACAAAAAAATGAATTTACTCAAGAGGAGTTACAAAAGGCTGAAAATGTTTTATACATGCAGGCTCAAAATGAAAAATATTCTTATGAAATTTCACTATTAATTTCTAACCAGGCTATACCTAAATCCAGCGACATTTATAACAAAAGTCCGTATTTAGATGACGGTATATTGCGAGTTCATGGCAGAATCGATAACGCGGATATACCAATGGACCAAATTACCACGGAAAAGTTATATTACCAAACTTATATTAATGCATTATCATATGAAATTCTATCACATGAATCATGAAACTGCCATCAATGAAATTAGACAAAAATAATCAATTTCAAGGCTACGTGCCACATACAAAACCGTACTTCGCAACTGTCAAATGTGTAAAATAAAAAAAGCTATGCCACAAAATTCACAAATGGCGAAACTGCCTCATGCTCGTGTCGCTTCATATGTTGCACCGTTCACCTTTACTGGAATCGACTTCTTCGGACCCATTATGGTCACCATAAATCGACATAAAGAGAAACGGTATGGATGTTTATTTACTTGTTTAACAGTCAGGGCAGTCCACATTGAGATTGCACATTCTCTGACGACCAGCTCCTGTATTTTAGCCATCCGCAATTTTATGGCACGCAGAGGAATTCCCCAAGAATTTTACAGCGACAACGGGACAAATATTGTCGGAGCTGAGAGAGAGCTTCGCGAGACTTTAGCAGATGTGGATAAGGATGAGTTAGTGAAAACTTTCAGTACAACGACAACGAAGTAGAATTTTAATCCTCCAGCTTCGACCCACATGGGAGGAGCCTGGGAGCGACTTGTACGCTCCATAAAAACAATTTTGTACAAAATAATGCCTTCAAGGTCACCAAGCGATGAGCTTCTACAAAGTATGCTGATAGAGGTGGAATATATCGTAAATTCAAGGCCACTCGCCTACGTTTCTGTGGATGCAGAATCAAACGAAGCATTGACGCCAAACCACTTCCTGGTGGGAAGTTCTTCAGGACTGAAGCCTACGTCAGTTTGTAGCGACAGTGCTATATTATTAAAACAAAGTTGGCTTACATCTCAACAACACGCCAATATTTTTTGGAAGAAGTGGCTTAGTGAATATTTACCGCCGTTAGTTTGTAGGTCGAAATGGCATGATCGACCAAAACCTTTGTGTCAGGGGGACTTAGTTATTATTGTTGACCCTTCCCTTCCGCGTAATGTCTGGCTGCGTGGTAAAGTCTTGGAGACTAGATTGGCAAAAGATGGCCAAGTACGTAGCGCAAAAGTACTTACTCAACATGGAGTTCTGGAAAGGCCTGCGGCGAAGCTGGCGATTTTAGAAGTTGTTCACCAAAAAGAGTCTGACTGCGAAGAAGCTTCTTGCCATACTGCGGGGGGAATGTTAACGCCACTACAAAAATCCCCATGATTTTTATACCATCTGGCATCTCTTAATTTTAATTTATTATAATTAATATTTTTGCTGATTGTCAATCATTACAATTATTGCTGATTGTCAAGCATTACAAAGATAACGAAAGAAATAAGTTTAGGTTGAAGCCATGTTCTTAGCTCTGTCATTTTTTAATTAACCACAAGTTACATTAATTGCAAGTTGGCAGAACTCAGGACATAATTAAAATTAATTAAGAATTTAAATTAAACATTTCCTAGTGGTTTCCATACCAAAAAGTATGTAGAATTAATTATAATTATTTTTATTTCCAAATTCCTAATTATTTGAATTTATTTAGGAATTTTAATATTTAAGTACACTTGTTGAATAAATTAAGTTTTTATAAAACTTGTGTATTTTTATTCAAAATCCCCGTGGATGTCACTAGAAGTTATTTAGACTGGCGTGTCTCCAACAGGGGGGTAGGGTCAATTATGGACTGATCCTTATAAAATTTTACAATGATATTAAGGTTCCTATAAAATATGTTCATGTCGAATTTCGTCGCTATAGATGCATCTTTTAGACAGTTTCGAGCGTTAAAGACATTTTCTGAAGGGCACCTTATATGGGGGGTAGGGTCAATTATGGACCGATCCTTATAAAATTTTACGAAGGTGTTAAGGTTGCTATCAAATATGTTGATGTCGAATTTCATCGCTATAGCTGCTTCTTTTAGTCAGTTATGAGCGTTAAGTTAATTTTCTGAAAGGGACCTTAATGGGGGATAGGGTCAATTATTAACCGATCCTTATAAAATTTTACAGAGCGATTTAGGTTCCATGTCGAATTTCATCTCTTTAGATGCTTCTTTTAGTCAGTTATGAGCGTTAAAGTCATTTTGTGCATTTTGTGCAGGGACCTGTGCAGAGGCTAGGCGAATTCGTGGACCGATATTGCCCAATTTCAATACCAAACAAACTGCATCAATATAAAATGTCTGTGCAAAATTTCAGCCCGCTAGCTACTCCGATTTGGACTCTATCCTGTTTTCAAACGACAGACAGATAGACAGACGGACGGACATAGCTAGATCGTCTTAGAATTTAATAAGGATCCAGAATATATACTTTTATGATAAATATTTCGATGTGTTACAAACGAAATGACATAAACAATAAACCCCCATCTTTTTTGATGGTGGTATAAAAATAAATCACATTAAATATTAATAGCTGGTGTAGGGTATCATATAGTTGGCCAAGCCCGACTATACTTTCTTACTTGTTTTTTAATTCAATTAGTTTTAATACCCTCCACCACCATCAGTGGTGATAGATGGTATATATAAGTTTGTCATTCCGTGTATAACACCAAGAAATATTCATCTGAGACCCAACAAAGTATACATATTCTGGGTCCTTATGAAATTCTGAGTCGATTTAGCTATGTCCGTCTGTCCGTCCGTCCGTCCGTCCCACAGTGGTATAGGAAAAAAAAAGAGGGAAATAATTCGGTGACTTCTAAACGGTTAATCCGAAATTTTATGAAATTTGCTATGCACAAAGAGGAGGTGTTGTCGAGTTTAGGTTTTGAATTTGGACCTTATAGGCCAACCAGGGGCCCGGCGGGGGGTCCTCAAATTAGGACACCTCGGCTATGTTAAATTTTTAAAACGATCCTATTTCTTCATTTGAGTTCCGATTAAAAAAAAATTCGAAGCACTATAAAAAATGTCGTCGTAGCAGTAAATTATCTCTTATAGTTTAGGAGATATTCGCTTTAAAATTAAAATTTTTACCGTCCTTACTTTAGTTTTTTGATAATAGCGGGTCCAAATATTCCCGATTTTCGCCATTTTTGTTTATTTTTTTTATTCGCTTAACAACAAGTTTATATATCAAGCAGTGAAAGAATTATGTAAAAATCATGACTGAGTCCAAAGTTATAGGCATTTTAATTTAAAAATTAAAAAAAGGCGATTTTTTGCAATTTTTTGGGAAAAAAGTATCTTTTTCTTTTTAAGTTATCTAAAAAGTTTCTAAGAAGATGTATATAGAATTTATACTTTTTGAAAAGCTGACTTTACATAAAATACGATAAATGAAACAAAACCTAAACATTTTTGATACCGAGGGGACCAGGTCCATCCAAAAAAACCCTATTTTTTATGGAAAATTCAATTTTGAGCAAAAATTCTCAAATCGCATAGTTGATATCAAATTATAGTGACCTGTTTTATATGAACCAATATGTTCTTAATCATTTTGTAACGGGTTTCGATAACCCCGCCCCTGGTATGGATATAATAGGCAAAAAACTAAAAAATCCCATTTTTGGGATTTTTTAAAACTTTTTTGGGAATTCCGGGATTTCTAATAAGAAAATTCGAAATTTTGATTTAATTTTGGATTTTAAGTAAAAAAATCTACCTAACTGTAAAATTTCATCAAAAAATATTCATAAATAAAATTTTTATTGCAATTAGAAAAATTTGTATCTTCGCAAAAACTGAATAAAAAACATTTTTTAATTTTTTTTAAAAAGTATTCCGCGAATTTTTTTGGGAAAAAAGTATCTTTTTCTTTTTAAGTTATCTAAAAAGTTTCTAAGAAGATGTATATAGAATTTATACTTTTTGAAAAGCTGACTTTACATAAAATACGATAAATGAAACAAAACCTAAACATTTTTGATACCGAGGGGACCAGGTCCATCCAAAAAAACCCTATTTTTTATGGAAAATTCAATTTTGAGCAAAAATTCTCAAATCGCATAGTTGATATCAAATTATAGTGACCTGTTTTATATGAACCAATATGTTCTTAATCATTTTGTAACGGGTTTCGATAACCCCGCCCCTGGTATGGATATAATAGGCAAAAAACTAAAAAATCCCATTTTTGGGATTTTTTAAAACTTTTTTGGGAATTCCGGGATTTCTAATAAGAAAATTCGAAATTTTGATTTAATTTTGGATTTTAAGTAAAAAAATCTACCTAACTGTAAAATTTCATCAAAAAATATTCATAAATAAAATTTTTATTGCAATTAGAAAAATTTGTATCTTCGCAAAAACTGAATAAAAAACATTTTTTAATTTTTTTTAAAAAGTATTCCGCGAATTTTTTAATTTTCAAAAATTATATACAGTTTTGAAAAATAGACAAAATTACCTTTCCATTGATATATAGCATGCCTACCTAATATTTTTTAAGTGACAAATTAATTAGGGAAAACTCAACAGTACTATTATTTTCATCCATACATTTGTTAGGCATGTTTTACTACCTAAATTTTTATGAATTTTTACAGCCACTTTTTACGATTAATCTTTTATTCTTTATCCCTAAAAAAATTAACAAGTATTTAATTTATATAAAAATAGTCTTTATTAATTTTTTTTTATAAATTAATATAATTTTGTAAAATAATCGGTATCACAGTAGTCCATATCTAAAAGATAAAGTAAATCTTTAAATTCATGAATATTTTCAAATGCTAACGTTTTATAGCAAATCCAACGTTTCCTTATAGTAGATAAAGCAGGATCAGAAGATAGAATCAGATTGTTAAAAATATCTTCATTTTGAGACTGCATAGAACACTTCCTTGAGCTAAACTGATGAATATGCTTAAAGTCTCTATTTCTCGATTCTTGGGGTTCTTCTGTAAGCTCTCCTAAAGGCAGAATATTATGTTCTATGATGACCTTTCCATGACATAATAACTTGTGAACTGTAGGTGTCATTTCTTTCCAGGGATATAATTCCAAAAGTAATTTAGAAACTTTTGTAGAATACTCTCCAAATTTTGTTGCGTTCACTTTATGCTTGCTATTTATCGTCATTAGAATAATATTGACCTTTTGCAGTAAATCCATATTAATTCCGGTTATTTCGGAAGTAGTTTCAAAATGTTTGAAAAAACGTCTAGCGGTATTACCATCGTTTGTGCTTCCATATCCTGTGAGTGGTTTATCAATATTTAATCCCATCCGCTTTTTAAATTCCTCTTGAATTCTTCTTTTCTCACTGGCTCTCATTCCATTAACTCCTTATTGTTATTTGCACTTTTGTTTGCATTTTCCGGTATGCTTCTGTACTTTAAATCATATGCTAAATGTAGAAAATGTTCCAGAAATCGTATGCGAGCATGTAGGGGGGATATTCCAAATTGTAATGTTTCCTCATTTATTGACCTTTGCTTGGAAATATTCGAAAATTCTGATTTTTTATCACCACATATGTAGCAGTACCAAGTAGATGATGTTCCTGTAATGGCATTTCCAACTTTCCCATCAATCATTGTAAGTTTTAAATCATAGGACATGTTAAACGAATAATTTTCTATTTCGATTGTTATAGGTTCCAAGTTTTTAATTTCTGCTTCAATACGATTTATCAAATCTTGCGTTGTTGTTTTGGATTTCTTTATATACTCAAAGCTTATTGGTCTACCATCTGCGATGGTAGTCATCTTGTCGTGATGCAGATGCTTAAGTGCAATGCTTTGTAGAGCCAAACTGGAGGGAATGGCCAGCATAAGTTGGCTATTCCTGGCAGGGTTACCCATTCCAGTCGGGTCTACATTGAGCGCGAAACTAAGAACTACCCTCCCCCAATCTGATAGCGTCTGGTTTAGCTTGTCCGGCTGGTTCTATTGGAACCATACACTTAAATGTGTGTCCGTCTAAATCCACCAGCGTCTGTTCCCATATTGGGCGGCTGGTGGTCTGCGTCTGATTTCCCCTGTGGGGACGCACAGTGGGGCAGAATGGAAATTTTTTGGAAATAAATCTGGCATTTCTAAACGTCTGATCCGATCGGGATAAAATTTGGCGTGAGCGTTGCAAGGAGTATTCGAGTTTAAGTTTTGAAGATGAACCCTGCAGATGCCCCAGGGACGGCGCTGTGGCGGCTCAAAGTAGGGTACCTACGACATGTAAAATTTTTAAACTTGTGCCATTTTTTTGTTTTTCACCCAAATATAAAAAACATGCTTGGACATACTACTTATCTCTTATAATATCCGAGTTATAGGCATTTAAAAATTTAGTGATACAAAATTTAACATACCTTGGTCCGCCTTTTTTTGAATACCGGGCGTAATTTTGGACCAAATGAACTCAATTTTTACTTGTTAGTTAGAAAAAAAAATTTCCAATAACATACAAAAAATTTCAGATCAATATCATTTACAGATCCAAAAATATACGTTTTTTAATTTAAAAATTCAAAAAATTTTAGATTTTTGCCGTTTTTTGCCAAAAATTTTATTAATAAAATAAAATTTTCTTTAAGAATATATAACAATTTTATAGTTTTCTAAAAGGTATCTTTACGCAGACCGCTTTGGCGTAAAAAACTTGTCCTATTTTTTGAAAATGTTGCCACTGCGTCCTTCCGAATATGACCTATTTTTTATCAAAACTTCAACTTTGGGCGACATGTTCTAAAATCCCAAAGCTGGGATCAGAAAACTGAAAGCAGTTTTGGAAACCTCAATATGTTTTCTATTTACTCCAAAAGTATTTTCCCAGCCCTGAAAGAAATGTGGACCCTATGGGCAAAAAAGTAAAAAATCCCATTTTTGGGATTTTCATTCCTATTTTTGGGAATTGCGGGATGCCCTTTGACCTTTTCAATTTTTTTTTGCATTTTCTTAGTTGAAATGACAAATTTAACAAGCGTTGAAAATTTCATTGAGTTTTGTTCATAAATAAAGATTTTGTCATATATTACATATTTGTTTAATTTCTAAAACTATGATTTATATCAAAATTTTAATAGGGTCGCAGATAGCTACAACAATTTAGTCCATATTTATCCCTTAATATAATTTTTTAGTTAGATATGGAAATTCTCGACCCTTTACAAAAAATTTCAAGCCAATATCTCAATTACATTCAAAAATATGTTCATTTAAACCTGTGTCCTTTAATTTCATCTTTTTCATATTTTAGTATTAAGTATGACAGAACATATTTAAATCGTATATTTACCTATTTTCTATTTGTTTGCTTATCCTTATAATTGAAAGGTCCTATTATGCTTAAATTTTCAAAAATTTATAACTATTTTTTATCTACATTTTTTCGACAGATCATTTCGTTCTGTTTCGTTTATGATCATGTAGGTAAAAATATACAGGTAATGATAATTTCGATTCATTCACTAATAAGAAATATCAATGATTGAATTACAGGTTATAGTAATATAGTCCTAAATGTTAATAGGTAGACAATTCGTAATTTTTTACTTTGGAATACCTGTATCGGAAATGACAAGAATTGGTATATAAGTAAACTTCTTAGACTTTAAGTACCATATTTAATAAATCTACAATGAAGATTACATTAAAGTACGAAGAGTTGTGTTCCGTTTTATGGAGCGTATCTTCAAAAGGGCCAGAAAGAATTGAAGACATTTCAAATTATATAAAAACTACGTATAGTAGAAAAGTAGACAAAACAGGCATATCAAAAATTGAAAACTTTTTAAAACTTTTTGATGTAAAAAGTAAGTCTGTGGATGGAAATCAAAAGAAATTTCGATTAAAATTTTGTAGTTGGATGGAAACTACTACGGAAATCTCAACTTACAACACATCAACAGGAGCGCCTTGCAAGTCATACGAAGACTTATGTTCAAGGTCAAAAAAAAAAAAGAGGGTCACACAAAAACTTTTTTCAATCTCAAATGAGGAAATTGCTGATACATTTAACGAAATGCTGAAAAAGGAAAACCAACCTGTGGATGTCGTACATTTTGCAACTATTCTTCCTAATGCATCACCAAAACGACTTAAGCGAATTATGGAAAGTATACCAACTCCAACATCACAATCAAATTTTACTGAAGAGGAAGCAATAGCGCTTATGTTGGAACTGGTTCTCAGCCGAAATAAGTACCAAATATTAAGGAAAGCTCTGCATGAAAAAGGACACAATATATTACCATCATACAAGGCGATCCAGGAAAAAAACAAACTATCCTACCATCACCTATTGCTGTTAATGATGTGGAAGCTTGTATTGATATATCATCTTTGCTCGAAAACACAGCATCAAGAATTGTGTCAGACTTTTCAGAAGACCAACTAAGGAAAATTCATAACTGTGATGTTGTCTTAATGTGTAAGTGGGGATGTGACGGTTTATCAGCACTTCCAGAATACAAACAAGCTTGTGGAAGTCGGACATTAGCAGACTACAAAAGTGTATTTATGTCATCATTAGTGCCATTACGAATTCGTTCATATTCCCTTAATCCATCATCGTCAAGCATCGGAAATTCATTTGAAGATATATGGATCAATACAACTCCGGGTTCAAAAAATTTTTGTAGACCCATTGGATTTGAATATATAAAGGAGTCAAAGAAAACAACAATAGATTTAGTGGAATATTTAAAAGATGAAATAAATGCACTGGAGCCCATTTGCATAAAAATAAAGGAATTCTCTATTAACGTATCATATCAGCTAAGCTTAACAATGATTGATGGAAAGCTGCGGAAAAAAGCAGAATCCAAGAAGAATTTAAAGTTCAGATGGGATTAAACATCGACAAACCACTTCCAAGTTGCGGTAGTACAAATGACGGTAATACGGCGAGAAGGTTTTTTCGTGATTTTGAAATTACTTCAAAAATAACTGGAATCGACAAGGAGTTGCTTCGAAGAGTTAACACTATTTTAATGGCACTGAATAGTAAACATAAAATTAATAGAAATCGATTTGGGGAATACACATCTGAAATTTCTAAATTACTTGTATCTCTGTATCCATGGAGGGAACTAACACCAACAGTACACAAAGTATTGTGTCACGGTCAAATAATAATTGAATCGAATATTCTTCCACTTGGAGAGTTAACAGAAGAAGCCCAGGAAGCGAGGAATCGAGATTTTAAGCATGTTCAACTATTCAGCTCAAGAAAATGCTCCAGGCAATCACAGAATGAAGATATTTTTAATAGTTTACTTCTATCTTCTGATCCTGTTCTTTCAACTATGCGAAAAAGATGGATTTGTTATGAAACTCTATCATCTCAAAGCAAGGAAGATTTAAAGGACTTATATTACCTTCTGGATATGTATTCCGATATGACAGATTATTTTATAGAAAATAAGTAGTGTTAGGAATTAACTATATAAGTAGGTTATAAGAATTAATTGTATTATGTTTAAGATAAACAGTTCAAATAAAAAAAGCTATTATACTAATTGATGATATTGTATTAAATTGTGTTTTATATTTCGGTGGGCGGGAAAGGTGGTTTGTGTGGGGTGATTTAGGTGTTGTTGTGCGTGGCTCATAATAAAATAATTTTTTATTGTATATACAATGTTATACGGCTGTATTTATAAAAACTTATTTTAGGTTTATTAAACAATTTTAGGCAAAATTCAGGAAAATCGTATTTATAAACGTGAAATAGCTTAAAACACCTTCAATAAACCATTGACAATTAGAAGAATTTTATTGTAGGCTCGACCCTTCTTTAAGCCAACAATAAGTTGATTTTTAACAATTTTTTTCTCAGATAACGATTTTTCCGGTAATTTTAGGTTGATTGCGAAAACTAATTATGGTTTCTTTTAAAATAAAATCTAAAAATTCTAATTTTAACGTTTACAAATTTGTAAATAAAATCCCAGAAAATTTTTAAACGATTATATTTTGAGGAAAAAACTCAAATCTAGGCATTATTGGATTAATGCATGAATATTTGACAATATTCCAATTGTCCAGCACTATTTTTAGGCAATTTGGAAATGCCCGTCTGTCAACCAAATGATGGACAAAATCATTTGATTTGGCTTTTTCAAAGTTTGTTGGTTAAATATAATGCCATAAAGTAGTTAACCATGTAAATTATATTGATTAGTGTTATACTAATACAAAATATATTCGCCGGCATTAAAATTAGTCAAATATCAAAGAAATTTATCAATATTTGCAAAAATTTATCAAAAATTACAAGGAAAATAAGTAAAAATAAGAAAATGTGTCATAGAGATGTATATTTTGTCGCAAAATATCCGTTATTCGGATACTTTTAATAATAATAAGAAATTATATGTTATATTTATACATCTGAACTAAATAGACATTTATTAAAGCCATATATATATTTATTTTTCTTAAAAGTTTGTTTTTATTGTCAAAAATCTATTATAAACAAAAATATGAAATTAAGAAAACCGAATCAACGAATATTTTATCCTAATTGTACGCAACACTAACACATAAAATGACAGCCATATTGTACAGTGCTGCCAACTTAAACATAAATCAGCACAATAGTTAATATACGTTTATTATTTGTTTATGAATATCACAATTTTATTAATGGTTTTTAAGGCTAAAGTGTGCTTTAACTATTGAGTGCATTAAAAGCAAAATAAGATTTTTTTATAAATACAAGCGATAGTCTTTAATAAAATAATTAACTAGATAATTTTTAAAAATTGTCCAAATATTTTATTCAACACCAAATGTATGTTCTGTCATACTTAATACTAAAATATGAAAAAGATGAAATTAAAGGACACAGGTTTAAATGAACATATTTTTGAATGTAATTGAGATATCGGCTTGAAATTTTTTGTAAAGGGTCGAGAATTTCCATATCTAACTAAAAAATTATATTAAGGGATAAATATGGACTAAATTGTTGTAGCTATCTGCGACCCTATTAAAATTTTGATATAAATCATAGTTTTAGAAATTAAACAAATATATGTCATATAAATATATGACAAAATCTTTATTTATGAACAAAACTCAACTCAACTCAATTTTCAGCGCTTGTTAAATTTGTCATTTCAAATAAGAAAATGCAAAAAAAAAATTTAAAAGGTCAAAGGGCATCCCGCAATTCCCAAAAATAGGAATGAAAATCCCAAAAATGGGATTTTTACTTTTTTGCCCATAGGGTCCACATTTCTTTCAGGGCTGGGAAAATACTTTTGGAGTAAATAGAAAACATATCGAGGTTTCCAAAACTGCTTTCAGTTTTCTGATCCCAGGTTTGGGATTTTAGAACATGTCGCCCAAAGTTGAAGTTTTGATAAAAAATAGGTCATATTCGGAAGGACGCAGCGGCAACATTTTCAAAAAATAGGACAAGTTTTTTACGCCAAAGCGTTCTGCGTAAAGATACCTTTTAGAAAACTATAAAATTGTTATATGTTCTTAAAGAAAATTTTATTTTATTAATAAAAGAGTTAAGACACATTTTTGGCAAAAAAAACGGCAAAAATCTAAAATTTTTTGAATTTCTAAATTAAAAAACGTATATTATTGGAAATTTTGTTTTCTAACTAACAAGAAAAAATTAAGTCCATTTACGCCCGGTATTCAAAAAAAGGCGGACCAAGGTATGTTAAATTTTGTATCACTAAATTTTTAAATGCCTATAACTCGGATATTATAAGAGATAAGTAGTATGTCCAAGCATGTTTTTTCAAGATCTCGTCGCTTTCAGAAAATATAAAAATCTTCGTATTTGGGTGAAAAACAAAAAAATGGCACGAGTTTAAAAATTTTACATGTCGTAGGTACCCTACTTTGAGCCGCCACAGCGCCGTCCCTGGGGCATCTGCAGGGTTCATCTTCAAAACTTAAACTCGAATACTCCTTGGCTACGCTCGCGCCAAATTTTATCCCGATCGGATCAGCCGTTTAGAAATGCCAGATTTATTTCCAAAAAATTTCCATTCTGCCCCACTGTGGGACGGCAGTTTAACCCTACCTGGCAGTAGGTTAAAAATGCAACTGTCTCTTTAGACAACCAAATGGAAAGTGAGAAGGAAGCATGTCCCGCGTACCCGGTCAGGGGCTTTATAATCTCCGGGAACACTACTCCCACGGCGTCGGTAATGGGCTGTGAAGAGTCGAATGCGACCGTTACCCAGGCTAGTCAGGCGGCAATACCTGGTCAGGCTAGCTTGCGAGCTA
The DNA here is from genome assembly GCF_015586225.1 of Lucilia sericata. Classification (NCBI taxonomy): domain Eukaryota; kingdom Metazoa; phylum Arthropoda; class Insecta; order Diptera; family Calliphoridae; genus Lucilia; species Lucilia sericata. Next base: position 64,828 of record NW_023994881.1, on the reverse strand, counting down.
CCGGCAAAGCAGGAAGTCAGTTTGGCACACCCAGGCTGGCGGAATGTAAAAAACAAGCAGATATCACTAGTTGTTCTTTAAGTGGCGTTCCGCCTTGAGAATTATCGAGCTACTCGGATCTAAAACATCTGAGGAGCTCACCAAGGAGCAGAATGATTCGCTCCAATGGGCCAAGGCCCAAATTGCTGGCACGGGCAACGCTCCTCCTCCCGCTGAAGTGAAAACTGAAGCGGCGCCTAAACGGCAACGTTCAGAGGAGGAGGCCATGGCTACAAGCCAGCAATCCGGGACAAAGCGTCCCAAACAATCGCAGAAGTCGATGACGCGCTCTTTTAGTGAGGTTGCCAAAGACAGCCTCGTTCGGGCCGTCATCGACAGAAGTGATGTTGACGGATCCATATCCCAATCTAATTGGGATATGGTCAAGCAAAAACTTATGGGAGTGTTCTGGAAAGTTCTCAGAGAGAACCCAGGCACTCCTCCCCAATGCGATGATGCTGGATGGTTCCAGGGCCACGTGAAACTCATGACTTGTGCAGACGAACGCTCAGCGTTGAGGTATGGGCTGGATCGAAGCTTGAAGTGGTGACTCCTGAGGAGATACCACGCAGGCCCAGATCTATTGCCAAAATACCATCTGAACCCTCCACCCCCGAAGAGATCTTGGAGATTCTTCAGTGCTGCAACCCTCATAGTGTTTATAAAAAACCGACTTTTGGAAAAACCGGTTTTTCGGTTAACCGAAAATTAACCATTTCTAAAAAACCGGTTTGTCGGTTAACCGAGTATAAAAAACCGGTTAAACCGGTTAACCGAAATGTTTGGAAATCTTTAAAATATTATAATATATAGTTGAAAAATGTCATTTTGCGAAATATTATAAATTACTTAATAAGATATTTGCATTTTTTAGTATAGATATGTACATTAATATATCATAAGAAAACAAACTTATATAGATCTGAAGATATTATTGATTCGTTAGGTATATGGAAGTTGCCATACGAGGGATAAATTGACCATATATATCAATAGCAAAAATTATGCCCAGAACTATAAACAGTGTTCAGGTTCGCGACGATTGTCTCGACATAGACAGTGACCTCCCTCCACTCACTACGCCTGTGGTTGTTCAAATTACTGTGAATGACGCTTAGGAATATTGACAGGTGTCATTCTGACTTCCTGTCAATCAACCTAAGCGCCATTACAGTTTGTGAAAAACCCCAGCAGCATAAGTTCTCGGACGGCAACAACAATCCTTATGTTTCGATAAATAAAGTCCGTTTTGAGAACGTTTGAGAAACTTCTCGATTTTTACTATACTCACGCAGTAAACAAGTAAGTATATAGATAATATTTGTTTAACAATCTTAGGTCTGTTTTCATATGCACAAACGGAAAATAATGTTTAAAATTATCTATCCAAAATTTTTAAAAATCACAATAAAATATCAAAGAAAACATACAATTTTGTACTAAAAATTAGATTTTTTTGAAACCGGTTAACCGAGACTTAAAAACCGGATAACCCGGTTAACCGAAAACCAATGTTTTAAAAAACCGGTTTGCGAAAAACCGAAATATGCAATAAAAACCGGTTTTTCGGTTAACCGGTTAACCGGTTTATAAACACTAAACCCTCAACATCAAACCAAAGACTGGAAGGTGTTTAGGGTTTCAGTGGCTGATGGACCTTCAAGACACGTAATCGTGGTCCTTAACAAGGAATCTTTGGAGCCACTGAGAGAGACAAAAGGGAAGGTCTACTATGGATTTGGTACGATCTTCCTTCGAGTCTATCGCAGTGACTCCAAAGGCGATCCCTCTCCGAAGGTGGAAGCAGAGGATGTAGATGCCGTGCAGTCGGTAGAAGGCACGGAAGGCAACCAAGCCATCGATCCTTCTGACAAAGAGGATGCTCGATCGGTCTCTGACATGATGAGCTCCCTCTTTACTCAGAAGGATGAGGTGGTTGACGATGACGAACCCCTGGAATTATCTCAGGAAGTCGTCAACGTCACAGTTGTAGAAAAGGATGGTGAGATTGACGCAAATCAATCTTCACCACTCTAAAGCAGCTTCCGCTGCACTGCTCCTCCGAGTGGCACAAAGTGGGGAGGAGCTAGTAATGGTCCAAGAACCATGGATCCATCAGGATCGGGTTTGCGGACTACACCTTAAGGGCTATAAACTGTTATATGTTAAGAACTCAGGTAAAGTACGATCCTGTATACTGGCTAAAAGCTCCTTGCATATCTTCATTCTCTCTGATTTCAGTGATGAAGATACTGTTGCAGTGGCACTAGAGCATGACGGTGTAACGACATGGCTTATTTCAAGCTACATGGCCCACGACCACGGAGACAGCCCACCCAATAATTTCGTCCGTAGTTTGGTAGATAAGGCGAATCAGCACAACATCCCCATCATCATATGTGCCGACGCCAACTCGCACCACAACATCTGGGGTAGTAGTGACACCAACACTAGAGGTGAGCAACTTTTCAATTTCATTCTCAGTAGAAATTTAGAAGTAGTAAATAGGGGTTCAGAACCCACCTTTATTGTATCTAACAGAAGAGAGGTACTAAATATAACGTTTGTGAGTGCTGAGCATCGCAGGTGTATAACAAACTGGATTGTTTCTAATGACTGTTCTCTATCGGACCATCGGTATATTGATTTTACAGTTGGTACTATAAAAGTGAATACTACTAGTATTCTTAACAGAAGGAAAACGAATTGGGAGGTTCAAAATAGTATGCTTTCCATTTCTCTTATGTCTCCCCCTACTATTGAGAGTACGGAGGATATTGACACGGCCGTTGCAGAACTAACAGAAGCTTTCCGCTCGGCTACTAATATTGCCTGTAAACCTTCCGCCAAGAGAGGAAAATCAAAGCCTCCGTGGTGGAATCTCGACATTGCGCGCGCTAGAAAAGAGTGTCGTAAGCTGTTCAATGAGGCCAAGAGATCAAATAACTGGTCTCCCTATAAGTCCTCTGTGAACCACTTTAAGAATATGATTAGGAACGCGAAGAGGAAGGCATAGAGGGACTTCTGCTCTAAAGTTGAAGGATCCTCTGAAACCAATCGACTTCGTAAGATTCTGTCAACTACACAGGCTGTACCGAGTTACATTCAAAAACCCTGTGGTAGTTGGACTACGTCTAGCAGGGAATCTCTTGAAGTCCTGTTGGATACTCACTTTCCGGGATGTCAGCCCATTGTAGATAATGGAATAATGACTACCCTGGATCACAACACGACAAATCCCAGCTCTGTTATCATCAATAAAGAGAGAATTTGTTGGGCTCTTAACAGTTTTGATCCATACAAATCACCGGGTCCCGACGGTATTATTCCAGCAGACCTTCAGAAAAATGAAGATCTTGTGATACCATGGCTGCTTTTAATTTACAAGGCATGCCTAACCACGTTGTATATTCCTAGTACGTGGATGAGGTATAACGTTGTTTTCATTCCCAAAGGAGGGAAAGCATCACATACCAAACCTAAGGACTTCAGACCAATTAGTCTAGCGTCCTTTGTGCTCAAGACCCTAGAACGGGTTATTTATGTCCATTTGAGAATGACCATCCCACCGGAACGAATCTCTAAATCACAGCATGCATACACTAAAGGCAAATCTGTTGAAACAGCTCTTCATTCACTAGTTGGACATATTGAACGTTCGCTACTCTCTTGTCGCCTTTCTTGACATCGAAGGTGCCTTTAATAATGTTGAACCCAGTGCCATCCTAACTGCGCTAGGAGGACTGGGTGTTGACTCCCAGACTCAGTTGCTCATTGGGAAGCTATTGAGCAATAGGGTCATTAGTGCCACAATGGGGGGAGTCTGCGTCTCGCGACTTGCCAATCGTGGCACTCCTCAGGGGGGAGTTTTGTCTCCCTTACTGTGGAACGTGGCTATGAATACTCTACTGTCCGAAATGGATAGCAGAAGAATTACGGCTGTCGCTTATGCCGACGATGTAGCAGTGTTGATATCGAGATATTGTATCGGGGAATTTACCCCGATACAATATCTCGTTGTATGGAAACTGCTCTTAACTTATTGAGTAAATGGAGTGTTTCTTGTGGACTCAGTGTTAACCCACTGAAAACTGAACTAGGAGGTATAAAATTGAAAACTTTATACCGCCAAAGCTGAATGGAATTAGATTAAAAATCTCGGATCACGCAAAGTATCTTGGCGTAATCTTAGATTGTAAGCTATCCTGGAATCTGAATATTCAGAACCGGGTTAACAAGGCCAATGTGGCTATCTATACATGCAAGAAGGCAGTTGGTACAAACTGGGGCATTAACCCGGAAGGTATTAACTGGATCTTCAAGGCAGTAGTCAAGCCCATACTATTTTATGGGGTTATAGTATGGTGGCATGCCATGGAGCATGCTACTAACTGTGCAACCATCGAGCGCACTATGAGAAACATTGCAATCCTTATTACGGGAGCTGTTCACATCAGTGAACACATAACACTGTCCATCCCTGACGTCATTTAATACCCACACATAACTTCAGCCAACTTCATCTACATATGAACGTCAGCTGCAGCTTTGGCTTTCATCTTTAACTTACTTCTATTCTAATCCACCTGTGAGAAGAACAAAAAGTGTGTGCGCTACAACGAACAACAAACAAAACAACAAACCCTACAACAGCAAATTAAATTTTAAAGTTTGTAAATAAATAAATTATAAACTTAACCCTAAATAAAAACTAGTGATAAAACTTATAATTAGTGATAAACCCTAAAACTAAAAATAAATACTAAATCTAGTGAAAATCTTAATTTTCTTAATTTATATCACAGTTTGTATATCACAGTTAAACCAATTAAAATTTATATCTAAAACTTATATCTATTGTTAAAAGAATTAAAAGATTGTGAAAACCCTAAACCAATATTAAAACATTAAAACCCTAAAACCTTTAAAAATACTTACAACTAAAATAAAATCTGAATTTATAACCTAAAAATACTTACCCTATATACCTACCCTATATACTTACCTCATATACTTACCCAAAAGTTCAATAAATACATAAGTATTATAACGTTTTACAAAAAAAATCCCAAGCCTTTCTTATTTACCCTTCCTCTAATTCCCGCGTAAGTACCCATCTACCCATCTCCCTCTAACCCCTAAGTAGACATTGGTCCAAATGAGCCTTTAAAAAAGAAACGGCTACATACATAAATTACAGTCCACAAAAAGAAAGCTGAAAATAAAAAGTAAGCTTGAAAAATAGAAAAGTGTGTGAAGAAAGTGAAAAGTAAAAGTAAGCAAAAACAAGTGTATGTAAAAAATTAAAAAACCCACCCTTAAAAATAAAACTAAAAATTAAAAATCATAAATTAAACAATTAAACTACCATACAAACAAAAAGCTTAAAACAAATAAATTGTGTAAAATAAACAACAAAGTGCACAAGTAAAAAACAAAATATTTGTTACAAAAGACAACGAAAAATTTTCAACAAATAAAACTGAAACAAATTTAAAATAAACAGAAAACACAACAAATCAAAATTCACAACATAACAAGTAAGAAATTATAGTCGGGCGTGGCCGACCATATGATACCCTACACCAGTTATGAATATTAAATATGATTTATTTTTCATAATAAAGCATTTATCTTCAATATTCCCTTGTTCCGATACATTTAAGCAATTTATGGATGAAAAACTAATTTTATGAAAGAGGCTTTATATGGGGGCTAGGGGCAAATATGGACCAAGCCCGATAAAATTTTGTGAATATATTTATATTGACATAATATTTTATTGTGCTAAATTTCATCGCGATATTTGTGTTTATAAGTTAATTTGGGACATTCAAGTAACTTTCTGAAGGGGACTTTGTATGGGAGCTAAGGTCAAATGTGGCCCGATCTTTATGAAATTTGGCAGGGTCATCAAGACTTCTATAAAACTTAGTTGTGCCGTATTTTATCGATATATCTGTATATTTAACATAATTATGAGCTCAGAAGCCCTTTTCGGGGGGTTCTGTTGTATGGGGGCTAAGTGAAATAATGGACCGATTTTAACCATTTTCAATAGGCTTCGTTCTTGGGTCAAATAAAACGTGCGTGCCAAATTTCATCCAATTATCTTGAAAATTGCGACCTGTACCTTGCGCACAAGGTTTACATGGACAGCCAGCCAGCCAGCCAGACGGACGGACGGACATAGCTTAATCGACTCAGAAAACGATTCTAAGCCGATTGGTATACTTTAAGGTGGGTCTAGGACGAATATTTTTGTATGTTACAAACATCAGCACAAATCCAATATACCCTCCCCACTAAAGTGGTGTAGGGTATAAAAACAGTGAAAAGATAGAAAATACATTACAAATAAAAACAAATATATTTAACAAAAACCATACATCAAAACAAAATACATACAGTGAAACACAAATATTGTTTTAATTTAACATTACACTCATACCCAAATATTCCCTACAAATCTATAAAAAAAAGAAAAAAGAATTAACAATTATTCAATATTAAAAACTACAAGATAAATTATTTAAATATTTAACAAATTACAAAGTTAAAAATACACAAATTTATTAAAACAAGAATAAATAACAATTACACATAATTAAAATAATTTAAATTTATAAATTCACACACACTGTATTTTTAAAGAACAATACCCAAAAAATAAACAAGAAATAAAACACACACAAAACATATACACACGCTTAAACATACATACCAGACCCAGCTTACATATTACAACAGTAACATTACACACAAGATCAACACACATCATAGCGGGAAGAAGGTGTAAAGAAGAATCGACAACACAAGAGATTTTTTTTGGTTTATCTCTTGTGAAGGTTTGTACCCTACCCCCAGCAAACAAGGTAAGTGTATTTTTTACAACTTACTAATAAAATTTAAATTTCCATTTTTTTTGTATTATATTAGTTTTATTTGTCAAGCAATATAATATAAAAATATTTTCTATTCAAAACCCACTCACCCACCCACCCTATTAAAAGCTTTTTTGGAAATATTTTTATATATTGCTTGATTAAGCTAATATTACCACCCGAATTGTGTAGCGTACCCATACACACATAAAATACCCTGTCGGAAATTTAAGTTTGCTGTTACAATTCTTTTTGTAGATTTTTAAATAAATTACCCAATATGTCTACTTTAGAATCTGTTGTCGCCGATTTATTAAGATACATCCAAACAGATTTAAAATCGTTTGATGAAGATTATCGCGCTACTCCGGAAAATTTCCAATCTCTACCCGCTCTTAAATTCCAAAAACGGGAATTAAGTGAATTATGGGCTAAAATTGACCGTAAATTCACCCAAGTTAGAGAATCCGCCGATATTCTTGACTCTAAGAAGGCTGAAGCCATAAATTTAAGTGAAGTCGTTAGACAAGTTAGATCTGCTAAAGGTTTTTATAGGTCAAGCATGATCTCGATCGACGAATCGATTGAGGAGATCACGAAGGCAAACGAAACCCGTCCATCATTACCCGAACTACCACAACCCAGCAGTTCTGTAGCCTTCAATGTACCCCCATGCGATATGTCTACATTTCATGGAGATTTTAAATCTTGGGCTTCTTTCCGGGATCTTTTTAAGGCCATTTATGGTAACAACACACGCTTAAGTGGAGTTGAAAACTCTTCTATCTTAAGCAAAAAACGAGCGGCGAAGCCAAAGAAATCGTTGACAACGCACCCCTAACTAATGATGGCTTTCTCATTGCGTGGACCCAACTCGTCTCTCAATTTGAAAATAGACGAATGCAAATCAATGCGCAATTAAAAACACTTTTTAATTTACCCACAGTAAGCACCATGTGCAGTGCTTCTATAAGAAAGCTTCAGAGAAAGATTAATTGTTGTATTGCTAATTTAAATTCATTAGAAATTGATACGGATAATTGGGATCCTATCTTTGTATATCTTTGCTTATCAAAATTACCCAAAGAATCCCGAAGAGAATTTGAGAAAACTCTCAATGATAGCGCTGAAATGCCGCCATGGACGAATCTTGATGTGTTCTTAACGAACACTTTTAAGGAACTTACATCAGTAAACGATGTTCCAGATTCGAATCCTAATACCCACCCTAACACCCACCCTAAAACCGAACAATTTACTGAAACAAAATATAACCCTGACAAACTAAACTCTATGGGTCCATTTGCAAACTTTGTGAAAAGAATCACACCCTAAGAGAATGTTCTTCATTTAATTCTTTAGGATTAAACCAAAGAATTGAATTTGTAAATGAGAATGGAATTTGTTACAATTGTTTAGCTACTGGACATGTCATAAAAGATTGTTATAGCGCATTTAAGTGTAGATATTGCGGCGGTAAACATAATTCGCTTTTACACAAGCCGAACTCTAACCCTAACCCACAAGTTGAAAATACTCAGGCGTCAACATCACACAATGCAGTACAGTCTTTCTCAACCCACACCCAATCAAGCAAACCAATACCCATAGACGACAGAACGAAGTTATTAGGAACTGCAGTTCTGAATGTTGATGTTCAAGGAGAACTATTTCCAGCTAGAGCGCTTATTGACCCAGCTTCAGACTTCTCGTTTATCACAGATAAACTGAGAAGGAAGCTAAAATTACCCACTACACCCAAAGTTGCTGAAATATCAGGATTGAATGAAATAGTTTCAGCTCGTTCGAATAAATTATGTCAAGTTTTATTGCGCTCTAACACACAAAATGAATTTAAATTGAATATCCAAGCAATTGTTTTTAAAACATTAACCAAAAACTTACCCACCCAAAATTTAAACCCCACCCTAATACAAGACTTGGAAAATATTCAATTGGCTGACCAAAAATTCTACGAAAGTCGACCTATAGACTTTATTATTGGCAGCGATTTTTACCCACAGATTTTAAAATCTGGAGTCAGAAAAGACTTACTCAATACCCTTATAGCTCAGGAGACTGAGTTTGGCTGGATTTTAACAGGAGCCGTTCAGAATTCGCAAAATAACCAACCCTTAGTTTCATACTTCAGTTCAGTCACGCTAGATAAAGTTTTGACCAAGTTCTGGGAAATTGAAGATGTACCCACCCAACCCAAAGTTTCAGAAGAAAGTTCTTTATGTGAAGAAACTTTCAAGACCACTACCCTTCGATTACCAAATGGCCGTTATCAGGTAAATTTACCATTTATATACCCTCCTGTTGAGTTAGGAAACTCTAGACACGTTGCTATGGCTCAATTTCTACGTAACGAGAAAAGTTTAATGAAAAAGCCAGAGCTTAAAATGGAATATGATAACGTGCTACAAGAGTATATCGATTTAACCAATTAAATATAACCCAAACACTCAAACACCCATTATTATTTACCCCATCACGCTGTTGTTAAACTTGATCGTGTTACGACAAAAGTTCGAGTTGTATTTAATGCATCTAGCAAAACCTCGAACAGCAACAGTCTTAATGATACCCTACACACTGGTCCTACCCTACAACAAGATTTAGTTGTACTTATCTTGAAATGGCGCTTTTACAAGATAGTTTATAATGCCGACATTACAAAAATGTACCGGCAAATTATGCTAAACCCAACCCACACACCCTTCCAACGGATATTATTCCGTAAAAGAGTCAACGAACCCATTCAAGATTATGAACTGCAAACAGTTACATTTGGTGTTAACTGCGCACCATATTTGGCTATTAGAACCCTACACAAATTAGCCGATGACATTCAAAATACCCACCCTATAGCATCGCAAATTTTGCGAAACAACATGTATGTTGATGATGTCTTAGCCGGAGGTCACACAATTGAAGAAGCTCTAAAAGCTCAAACCCAATTGATCGCGGCTCTAGACTCTGCTGGTTTTCCTTTAAGAAAATGGATCTCAAATACGAGGGAATTGTTGAAAGATTTACCCGAAGATCACCTACTTGATGTGGATTTACTCAACCTTCCAGAATCGAATAATGCCAAAACACTAGGAATCCGATGGAATGCTAAAGAAGATACGTTTTTCTTTAATGTACCCTTAATTGAAAGAAAATCAGCATACACAAAGCGAACTGTGTTATCAGACATTGCTCGTCTTTTTGACCCAGCTGGTTGGTTAGCGCCAATTGTTATATCTGCCAAGATTATTATGCAGCAAATTTGGCAAGATAATACAGCTTGGGATTAATGTCTTAACCCACTCACCCTTATAAAATGGCAAAAGTTTTTGCAGTTCTACGATAATATTAATCGAATTCGTATTCCAAGATGGATTAACTTTTCACCTTCAGCAAAATTTGAGTTTCATGGTTTTTCAGATGCTTCTGAAAAGGCATACTCTGCATGTCTATATGCACGAGTAACACCCATAGACGGACCTAATTCCGTAACCCTACTCTTCGCTAAGACGAGAGTTGCGCCAATCAAAGTAATCTCGTTACCAAAACTTGAACTTTGTGGTGCAGTGTTGTTGGCAAATATGACACACAATGTACTCACCCAACTCAACCTACCCTTACATCAGACGTATTTCTGGACCGACTCATCTATAGTTTTGGCCTGGCTTAGTAAACACCCTAACTCGTGGAACACATTTATAGCAAACCGAGTTTCTACAATAATCCAGACTGTCGGCGTTGAAAATTGGAACCATGTTGCTTCACACGATAATCCTGCCGATGTTGCTAGCCGAGGATGTAATGCTGATGAGTTAAAAGATGACACTTTATGGTGGAATGGACCATCGTGGTTGAAAGAAGTCGCGTCGAAGTGGCCAACAACAAATAAACACTTTATTACTCAAGCTGAAGCTAAAGTTAGTCAGTCGTTTGCTACGACAGTTAATACCCACCCTACCTTAAATACGAATACTGAAAACCCAGATATATTATCAAGATTTTCGAAATTGTCAAAAGCTCTAAGAGTAATGACATATGTCTATCGATTTTGTGATCGCGCATCATATACCCGAAGAAATACAATTCGAAATGATAGAGTTATTCTTGATCGAAATAACCCACAACTAGTCAATGATAGACTACGTTTATTAACTACCCACCCAAGTATTGAACTTGATGCGTCAGAGATCAAATCTACCCGTGATAGACTTATTATTCTTTGTCAGACAGAATATTTCAACAACGAATATAACTGTTTGAAGAGAAAATATCCTGTACCCAACAAAAGTGACCTGCTTACCCTAACGCCATTTTTAGATTCTGCAAAGATAATGCGTGCAAATGGTAGACTAGCAAATTCCAACAGTTTGTCCTATTCCGAAAGACACCCAATATTAATACCCTATAAAAGAGCATTTGCTAAATTACTAGTACAACACGTCCACCTGGTAACCCTGCGTGGTGGAAATCAACTTATGTTGAGAATAATCCGATCAGGATATTGGATTCCGAAACTTAAGAATCTGATTAGTAATGTTGTTAACAAATGCTCACCCTGCATAAGATATAGGAATAGACAAACAACCCAATTTATGGCGGCGTTGCCACCAGAAAGAACCCAAATAGATAAAGCTTTTACAAATGTTGGCGTTGATTTTGCAGGACCATTTGACGTCAAAGCATACAGTGGCAGAACTTGTAAAATAACGAAAGGTTACGTTTGTGTTTTTGTTTGCTTTGCAACAAAGGCCATCCACTTGGAGCCAACATCTGATTTGTCTACCCAAGCCTTTATGGCAGCCTTCGCTCGATTTTTTTCGAGGCGGGGATGCCCTGTCGCCATTTACTCTGACAATGGAACAAATTTCATAGGTGCTAGCAAGTTATTGAAAAAGGAGCGACAGGAATTTATTAAACAGCTAAAAGGATCTGTTACGTCCACTAGCAGTTTTCAGAATTTGACGTGGCATTTTATACCCCCAGGTGCACCACACATGGGCGGTTTATGGGAGGCAGGAGTTAAAAGCTTTAAAGCTCATTTGAAGAAAATAAATACCCTAAAATATACATTTGAAGAGCTAGCTACACTCCTTGCCAGAATAGAAGGATGCCTAAACTCGAGACCCTTAAGCGCGTCAAGTGAAAACCCTCAGGATCTTAACCCGTTAACCCCTGGACACTTTTTAATTGGCTCACCCATACTTACCCCTGCAGAACCCGACACAAGCAGTGATAATATAACCCTGGCAAACAGATGGCAAAAATTAAAGATACAACATCACAACTTTTGTAAAAGATGGAAAGATGAATATCTTAAAGAGCTCCATAAAAGATATAAGTGGAAAAACCCTACCCGAGAAGTTGAAATAGGTGATATTGTAGTAATTAGACAAGACAATTTAGCACCCAATGAATGGTTACTTGGACGTGTGACCAAAACACACCCTGGTTCTGATGGTAGAAATAGAGTAGTTGACTTACAAACTTTAACTGGAACTCTAACCCGACCAATTACTAAAATTGTTGTTTTACCCGCTAATTAGTCTAATACTTTTACTCAAACCCTAACCCAAAATAACAATATCATCACTAACTAGCTCAAATAACCACCCTAACTAACCCAAATTTATTATTAATCGTTTAACCCTTCACCCTAACCCACTAACACATTCATTACACTTCATTCATTCACACATAATTTCTTTTATACAGAATATGGCACCCAACAACAACAACAATCGTAAAGGACGTTCCAACCGTTCCAGCCGCAATGGATCTCGGCCCAAACCCAACCGCAAAAACGATAAACGTCAACCAAAACGCCATTTTGGTTGCGGTATTTGTCAAGCCGATCACAGCTTAACAAACTGTCGAAAGTTCCAAAAGATGAACTTGGCGGAGAAATACAAAACCGCAGTTAAATTGCACTACTGCGTCAATTGTTTGCCGAGGAACCATCTCATTGGCGGTTGCACGAGTAAGGCTCGTTGCCAACAATGTGGTGGTAAACACCACTCCACCCTGCATGGTCCAAATAGGATTTTAAAGAATTTGACCCAGGACCAATCCCCTCCACCAACTCCGGCACCAAGAACTCCACCCACACCAGCTCCAAGACGATCATTAGACATCGTGAAAGTTACAACACCGGTAACAACGTCGATGATGAAAACGTTTGTTCCTACAGCAGTTGTGCAGGTAAGAAGTCGGCGGGCAAGGGCAATACTAAATCCTAGCTTGACTAAGTCTAGAATAGCAGCCGTCTTTGTTAGTGAAAGTTCCCTAGCTCCCTTCAAAATAGACAAAGAGGTGTTTGTGAAGGTGTTAATTGCACCAAATTATTCCTCAAGCCTCCGATACGAGGTTTGCATGGAGGTGGTTAAGGATCTGCCAAAAACCCCATATCCAAGCCCCATGGACGAAACAATTAAAAGTAAATTGTGTCGCATATCGCTGGCTGACCCGGAGTTTTACTCCAACAACCCAGTCTCCATGGAAATTGGTGGACACCTTTACACAAGCATCCTACAACCGAATGTGATTCACATTGACGGGGGATCACTTATAGCCCAGGATTCCACCCTTGGCTGGCTGGTCATGGGATCATCTACCCAATAAACCCGCACAAAATGAAGTATTTTACATGCATAATTTATCCTATTACCCTACACCATTTTTATTGAATAAATAAAAATAATTGTCCTTTTCTCTTCACAGGTTGCCAGGCCCGGGAGGATGTTCACATCAGTGAACACATAACACTGTCCATCCCTGACGTCATTTAATACCCACACATAACTGCAGCCAACTTCATCTACATATGAACGTCAGCTGCAGCTTTGGCTTTCATCTTTAACTTACTTCTATTCTAATCCACCTGTGAGAAGAACAAAAAGTGTGTGCGCTACAACGAACAACAAACAAAACAACAAACCCTACAACAGCAAATTAAATTTTAAAGTTTGTAAATAAATAAATTATAAACTTAACCCTAAATAAAAACTAGTGATAAAACTTATAATTAGTGATAAACCCTAAAACTAAAAATAAATACTAAATCTAGTGGAAATCTTAATTTTCTTAATTTATATCACAGTTTGTATATCACAGTTAAACCAATTAAAATTTATATCTAAAACTTATATCTATTGTTAAAAGAATTAAAAGATTGTGAAAAACCTAAACCAATATTAAAACATTAAAACCCTAAAACCATTAAAAATACTTACAACTAAAATAAAATCTGAATTTATAACCTAAAAATACTTACCCTATATACCTACCCTATATACTTACCTCATATACTTACCCAAAAGTTCAATAAATACATAAGTATTATAACGTTTTACAAAAAAAAATCCCAAGCCTTTCTTATTTACCCTTCCTCTAATTCCCGCGTAAGTACCCATCTCCCTCTAACCCCTAAGTAAACAGGAGCAATGAAGACAACGCCAACCAAGGCACTGTTAACCATGCTGAATTGGTTACCAGCTGACTTAATGGCCTTTCAACTCGCCCTTAACTCTGCGATCAGATTAAATGCCTGCGGCTCATGGTCTGAGTACAGAGACTACGGGCATTCTAGAATTATAAAACATTTCGAATTATTACATTTGAATGTTGACTATTGCATTACGAAGCCCAACTTCGATAATCGCTTCTGCTTCAGGATTCCACATAGGAACTTCGAACTAGAACCTCACCTCCAGGTGTAACGAGAGTCTACACTGATGGCTCCAAGAGGAGTGGTAAAGTGGGTGGTGGTTTCTTTATTGAAGGATTTGGTATTAGATCATCCTTTCGACTGTCCAATTACTATAGTTTTCTTCAGGCAGAAATATCTGCTATTAAAAGAGCAGCGAATTGGCTAAGGTATTATCACATATCGGGGGATATATGTATATATACTGACAGTAAAGCTGCTATCAAGAATGTAGCGGGTGTCTTCACAACATCTAGGTTAATCAGAGAATGCCGGGTATCTCTAAATGAGATAGCGAGAAATTCTAGGATAACGCTAATATGGGTCCCTGGCCATGATAAATGTCAGCGTAACTGTATAGCTAACGAACTAGCCAGGAAAGGCACAATGATGGCTGAGGAGGAAATAGACGCCTTTACTGGTATTTCCCTTACAAACTGTAAGGCACTTGTTCTTTACGAACTATATGGGAAAGCCCAAATCAGGTGGTTCAATGAAACCACCTGTCAAGTCTCGAGGTCTATTTGGCCCCTATATGATGCCAGCAGATCAAGACTACTTATGAGCTTCCGAAGGGAGCAGATACGGACTCTTGTATCAGTAATCACAGGACACTGTGCCATTGGCACTCACGCCAGGAGACTAGGTCTTGGATATAATGACTACTGCAGAAGTTGTCATAATGAGGAAGAAGATGAAACGATATCACATCTTCTTTGCTTTTGCCCCACGTTTACCGAGAGTAGGGAGAATCACTTTGGAGCTCCCTTTCTGGCTGGTATGGAGGAGCTTTCAGGGATAGGCTTGAAGAATATCCTATGCTACATAAATGAAACCGGTTGGTTTAGATCTGGAAGCAAAGAGTGAAATTATAACAAACTCCTGTGACCACTAGGGTAACACAACGGGACCAACCTTAAATGGACCCAAGTGAGCTGCTCATGAAGCAGCTGCCCTCGATACCTAACCTAACCTTATTGGCCTACAAAAAGCTTTGGATCCTGGAGTCGAATTCTTCCAAATATCATCGAAACTGGTTGATGGAGAATCGCTGTCAGCATACTTTCGAATTCTTAATGGAACTAGCGATGCCATAAATACACTTTTATACTCGGAAGATGATTCACTTGTGTTGATTTGTTTATATTCCGAGAGTGCTGATAATCCATCACATCCCCACTTACAAATGAGTTGAAGATCACAAGAATTTATTTTTTTTTAGTTGGTCTGAAGAAAAGTCAGAAGCAATCCTTAAAGCAGTATTTTCGAGTAGAGCGCCAAGTCCAATAAAGCCTTCCGATCAGTTATTTCAATAGGAGATGGTATAATGCTTTTCTTCTTTTCATTTATTTTGTCATATGATGGTAAAACATCCACGCCTTTTTCAGATAGCGCCTTTCTTAACGTTATGTAGTTATCACGACTTAATCCCAGCTGCAACATAAGCGCAATAGCTTCTTCCTCAGTGAACGTTGTATCAGATGATGGTGTGGGTATACTCTTTACAATTCTTTTCAGTCGTCTTGGTGATGCGGTTGGAAGAATATTTGCAATTTTTATGGCATCCAAAGGCTGTTTTTCTTTTCTTAACATTGCTTTAAAAGTGTCCGAAACTTCTTCGTTAGATAAGGTTTCTAGTGTAGTTGATAACCTTTTCCTCTTTGATTTTGAGCTCAAATCCTCATACTGCTTACAGGGACACCAACAGTTGATACGCAAATAGCAACTTCTACACATTCATCCAGCCAATCAGAAAATTTCGATCGAAATTTAGCAATGGAATACCGAACACTCTTCAGTTTTATATCAACTGATTTTATAAAATTTTCAATTTTACATATATCAGTTTTATCCACTTTATTTTTATGTGCAGTTTCAATATATTTCAATAAGAAGTTGACTTTATCTTGAAAAGGAGCTGAAGAGTGTTCAAATAAAATGGAGCACAAATCATTTTTATACACTCCACCACCATCAGTGGTGATAGAGGGTATATATAAGTTTGTCGTTCCGTGTTTAACACCAAGAAATATTCATCTAAGACCCAACAAAGTATATATATTCTGGGTACTTATGAAATTCTGAGTCGATTTAGCTATGTCCGTCTGTCTGTCTGTGTAAAACACGCTCACGTTAAAACTAAGCAAAGGAAATCAACTAAATTCACCCAAAATATTTATTGTTATCCTAAGCAGTTTGGTATTGAAAATCAGCAAAATCGGTTCACAACGTAAAAAGCTATGAGTAAAAATTTCAGACTACCTCGAAAAAAATTACGTTTTTTTCATCATTCTTTTGAAGTTTTCTCATAAACTACCAAAGATATTTCGATGAATTTTGTCACACATTATTTTTTCATGGCAGTGATCAATCGGTATCAACACAAAATTTTGCACATGCAAATATAATATGAACAGAAATCATATTGTCAACGCAGATATCAGTCGGTCCACAATTGGCCATAGCTCCCATACAAGGTCCACTTCGGAAAATCACCTAAACGCACATATTTCATTGATGAACAAAGCTATTATGATAAAATTCGAGTTAAACATGTTTTGTGTACATACAAATCATTCTACGAAATTCTTTACGGATCGGTCCATTATTGGTCATAACTTCCAATATAAGGCCCACTTCCGAAAATCATTTAAAAGCTCATATTTCATTGTCATATAAAGCTATCTTGATGAAATTCGACACAAATATGTTTAGTCTAAATATAAATCACTCTACGAAATTTTTTCCGGATAGGTCCATAATTGGTCATAGCTCCCATATAAAGTCCACTTCCCAAAATCACAACGCATATATTTCATTGAATTATAAAGATATCGGGATAAAATTCGACACAAATATGTTTTGTATACATACAAATCATTTTATTAATTTTGTTACGGATCGGTCCATTATTGGTCATAGCTCCCATATAACCCCATTTCCGAAAATCAATTAAAAAACATATTTCATTGTCAAATAAAGCTATCGTGATAAAATTCGACATAAATATATTTCGTATAAATATGAATTATTCCACTAATTTTTTTTCCGGATAGGCCCATAATTGGTCATAGCTACCATATAAGGTCCACTTCCGAAAATCACTTAAACACATATATCTCATTGAATTCTAAAGCTATTGGGATAAAATTCGACAAAAATACGTTTTGTGTACATTCAAATCATTTCACCAAATTTTTTATGGATCGGTCCATTATTGGTCATAGCTCCCATATAACCCCATTTCCGAAAATCACTTAAAAATACATATTTCATTGTCAAATAAAGTTATCTTGATAAAATTCGACACAAATATGTTTTGTCTTTATATGAATCACTCTACGAAATTTTTTCCGTATAGGCTCCCATAGAGGGTCCACTTACGAAAATCACTTAAACGCACATATTTCTTTGAATAATAAAGCTATTTGGATAAAGTACGACTTGAATATGTTTTGTGAGCATATAAATCATTCTACCAATTTTTTTCCGGATTGTTCCATATATGGTAATAGCTCCTTCAAAAAAATCACTTAAACGCACATATTTCATTAACAAATAAAGATATCTTGATAAAATTCGACACAAAAATGTTTTGTGTAAGGTCGTAGCTCCTATACATATAAAGTTTACTTCCGAAAATCACCTAAACGCACATATTTCATTAATTAATAAATCTATTGTAGTAAAATTCGACTTGAATTTTTTTTTGGCATATAAATCATTATACGAAATTTTTTCCTTATCGGTTGATAATTGGTCACAACTCCCATATAAGGACCATTTCCGAAAATTACTCAAATGAACATTGACAATCAAAGTTATCGGGATAAAATTCGACATAAATGTGTATTTTGTATATATAAATCATTCTACGGATTTTATCTTCCGGATCGGTCCATAGGTTGTCTAAGTTCCCATATAAGGTATACTTCTGAAAATCACTTAATACCACTTAATTCGTAATTAAATGATTATATCCGGATAAAACTCAAAATGAGTATGTTCTGTGTACAGTTAATCATTATATTAAAATATAATTAAAATTAGTTTGACATATGCATAAATGTTAGTACCCTCAATAAGGAAACAAAAATTTTGCCAAGTTATCTAAAAATTAGATAGTTAAATGGGTTTCAATAAAAAGTAGCTTGCTGGTGGAGGGTATTTAAGATTCGGCATAGCCGAATATAGCACTCTAACTTGTTTTTTAGTACGATCGCCATGGTTAGAAAATTACAAATAATTACAAACAGATATAAACCTGTCTTATATATTAATTACAGGTACTTAAATTAAATTATTTTTTAAAGGGTTATGATATTATACCTAATATGTCTAACGTTTCCTTATGTAATGAATTTTTCCTCAATAGGTCACTTTAATAAGCTACCTATTAAAGTGACCTATAGGGGTAAAAATCATTACAGTTTAAACAAGTAAGAGTGTTATATTCGGCTATGCCGAATCTTATATACCCACCATCAAATCACTGTCATATAAACAAACTTTGATATTTTGAATATTTTATTATTATGTATCGATATTAATGAGAACATCATTGTAATATTTGAAAGAGGTCCATTAATGGGGGTTTAACTATTGACAGTGCTCTTTCGAATTAAATATGTTAATTTATATAGGGAGTAGGGTTATATATACACATATGGACCAATTCTCACAAAAGTCGGTAGGAAGATTTCAGTTTATTTATTTCAAATTTCATAGATCTACTTGTATTTTTTAGCCAGTAATGAGCATTAAAGTCATTTTCTTAAAGGGACCTTATACGGGGTTAAGGTTAATTATGGACCGATCCTCATAAAATATGGTAGAGAAATTTTAGCTAAAAATTAGTTTATGTCGAATTGCATCGAATTTCATTTACGCCAGTAATGAGCGTTTAAGTTATTTTCTGATGGGGACCTTAAATGAAAGGTAGAGTCAATTATGGACCGATCCCCACCAAATTTTGTAGAGAGATGTTAGCTCATACAAAACTATATCGAATTTCGTCGCCTTACTCGCTTTTTTAGGCCAGTAATGAGCGTTAAAGTAATTTTCTGTTAGGGACCTTATATGCGGGATAGGGTCATTTAAGGCCCGATCCACATAAAGGTTTTGGCTCCTAAGATACTTATTTCTGTCAAATTTCTTCGCTATACTCGTCTTTTTACGCCAATAATGAGCGTTAAAGTCATTTTCTGAAGGGGATCTTATATGGGGGGTAGGGCCAATTATGGACCGATCCACATAAAATTTGGTAGAGAGATTTTGGCTCATATAAAACTTACTTCTGTGAAATTTCATCGCTATACTCGTATTTTTATGCCGGTAATGAGCGTTAAAGTAATTTTATGGAGGGGACCTTATATGGGGGTAGGGGCAATTATGGACCGATCCACATGAAATTTAGTGGAGAGATTTTTACTCGTATGAATCTTACTTATGTCAAATTTCATCGCTATACTCGTATTTTTACGCCAATAATGAGCGTTAAAGTCATTTTCTGAAGGGTACCTTATATGGGGGGTAGGGCCAATTATGAACCGATCCACATAAAATTTGGTAGAGAGATTTTGGCTCATATAAAACTTACTTGTGTCAAATTTCATCGCTATACTCGTATTTTTACGCCAATAATGACCGTTAATGTAATTTTCTGAAGGGGACCTTATATGGGGGGTAGGGTCAATTATGGACCGATCCACATATAGTTTGGTGGAGAGATATTGGCTTGCAAGAAACCCATGTTTAGCAAATTTCGTCGCTATATTCGTATGTTTAAGCCAGTAATCAGAATTATAGTAATTTTCAAAAGGGGACCTTATATGGGGGGTGGGGCCAATTGTGGTTCTTTGTCCGACATAATTCAGAATTTTATTTCGGAGGTCAAAAAACTGACTTATGCTAAATTTTGTGCCATTTGCTTCATAAACAACGAATTTGTGAATGTTTGAAGCTTTTTACACAATATTCCGGGGGTACATTTGTATGGGGGCTATGTGAAATCGTTGACCGATTTTGCCCATTTTCAATACCAAACATTTCTGATCAATAAAAAATATTTTGGGAAAATTTCATCTCAATATCTCTTTTTTTGTGGACGCTATCGTGCCAACAACAGACAGACGGACAGACGGACAGACGGACGGACATAGCTAGATCGTCTTAGAATCTTACGAGGTCCCAGAATATATATACTTTATGGGGTCTGTGAACAATATTTCGATGTGTTACACATGGAATGACAAAATCAATATACCCCCAACTTTTTTGATGGTGGGTATAAAAATAATACCTGAACATTTTTTAATATATGTAACAAATTTAAGAGTTAACCTTATGGATGAAAATAATAGTGCTAGGTAAATTTTCTAAAAGATGTTGAGTTTTCCCTACCTAAAAACATTAGGTAGGCATGTTATATATCAATGGAAAGGTAATTTTGTCTTTTTTTCAAAACTGTATATAATTTTTGAAAATTAAAAAATTCGCGGAATACTTTAAAAAAAAAATAAAAAATGTTTTTTATTCAGTTTTTGCGAAGATACAAATTTTTCAAATTGCAATAAAAATTTTATTGATGAATATTTTTTGATGAAATTTTACAGTTAGGTAGATTTTTTTACTCAAAATCCAAAATTAAATAAAAATTTCGAATTTTCTTATTAGAAATCCCGGAATTCCCAAAAAAGTTTTAAAAAATCCCAAAAATGGCATTTTTTGGTTTTTTGCCTATTATATCCATACCAGGGGCGGGGTTATCGAAACCCGTTACAAAATGATTAAGAACATATTGGGTCATATAAAACAGGTCACTATAATTTGATATCAACTATGCGATTTGAGAATTTTTGCTCAAAATTGAATTTTCCATAAAAAATAGGGTTTTTTTGGATGGACCTGGTCCCCTCGGTATCAAAAATGTTTAGGTTTTGTTTCATTTGTCGTATTTTGTGTAAAGTCAGCTTTTCAAAAAGTATAAATTCTATATACATCTTCTTAGAAACTTTTTAGATAACTTAAAAAGAAAAAGATACTTTTTTCCCAAAAAAATGACAAAAAATCGCCTTTTTTTAATTTTTTAAATTAAAATGCCTATAACTTTGGACTCAGTCATGATTTTTACATAATTCTTTCACTGCTTGATACATAAACTTGTTGTTAAGCGAATAAAAAAAATGGCGAAAATCGGGAATATTTGGACCCGCTATTATCAAAAAATTATGAATCAAAATTTAAAACAACTCCGAAAAAAATAAGCATTTTTTACACAT
This sequence comes from Lucilia sericata, assembly GCF_015586225.1. Classification (NCBI taxonomy): domain Eukaryota; kingdom Metazoa; phylum Arthropoda; class Insecta; order Diptera; family Calliphoridae; genus Lucilia; species Lucilia sericata. The sequence continues at coordinate 42,908 of NW_023994881.1, read as the reverse complement.
TCTAAAGTAATTTTCTCGAAAACTATGCAAGATAATTTCATGATACATTCGTTTCTACACAAGATCTTGATTCCTGCTGAAAGTTGCCAGAATCGGTCCATAATTTCATATACCTCCCATACAAAAGTACATATTCCCGGAAAATTAGGTTTTTGTTAATAACTTCCGTCAGACTGTTGATATCTTCACAAAATTTTAGAAATTAAAATCTTATGTCAGTTGAATTCTTTGAGAGAAAACATTTTCTGAATCGGTCCACAATTGGTCATAGCTCCCATACAAGGTCCCTTCCCGAAAATCACTTAAACGCACATAACTCATTACTAAATCAAGATATCCATATAAAATTTTTTACAATTATTGCTCTCGCATACCGAAATATTACTATTAAATTTTTTTTCCGATCGGTCCATAATTGGTCATAGCTCCCTTACAAAGACCCTTCCTGAAAATCACTTAAACGCGCATAACTCATTACTAAATTAAGATATACATATAAAATTTGGTAAAAGTATTGCTCACATGTACAGAAATATTATTATGGAAGTTTTTTCCGATCGGTCCATAATTGGTCATAGCTCCCTTACAAAGACCCTTCCTGAAAATCACTTAAACGCGCATAACTCATTACTAAATTAAGATATACATATAAAATTTGGTAAAAGTATTGCTCACATATACAGAAATATTATTATGGAAGTTTTTTCCGATCGGTCCATAATTGGTCATAGCTCCCATACAAGGTCCCCTCAAGAAAATCACTTAAACGCACATAACTCATTACAAAATATTGATATCCATACACTTAGCACAAATATTGCTCTTATATACATAAATTACACTATAAAATTGTTTTGCAATCGGTCCATATTTGGTCATAGGTCTCTTACTAGGTCCCCTCCAGAAAATCACTTAAATGCACAATATTCATTGCCAAATAATGATATAGATACAGAATTTTGAAATTTTGTCTTTATATACACAATTGGTCATCGCTCCCATACAAGGTCCTTTTACGAAAATCTCTTAAACGCACATTACTCATTACCAAATAAAGTCGATTTAGATATGTCCGTCTGTCTGCCTGTATAAAACACGCTCACGTTAAAACGAAGCAACGGAACTTTATAAAATTCACAGTTTGATATTAAAAATCAGCAAGATCGGTGAAATAGGTTCAGAGTTATGAGTAAAAATTTGAGACAACCTATAAAAAAAATTGTGCTTTTTCACATATTTATTTGTATTTTTTACAAAAACTACTACAGATAAATTGATGAATTTTTGTCAGAGATATAACTCTTGGTGCAAGGATCAACATTGTTAAAAATCGAAAAAATCGGTTCACAATTACATATACCTCCCATACAAATTTACATATTCCCCGAAATTAATTTATTGTTAATAACTTCCGAAATAATGCCGATATCTTTACGAAATTTTACAAATTTAAATTCTATGCCAATAGAATTCATATAAAGAAACAATTTTCTGAATCGGTCCATAATAGGTAAAAGCTCCCATATAAGGTTACCTTCCAAAAAACTTTTAAACGCACATAACTCATTTCAAACAACGATATTCATACAAACTTTGGTACAAATATTGCTTTTATCTACAGAAATCCTACTGTACATTCACGATCGGTCCACAATTGGTCATAGCTGCCATACAAGGTCTCCTTCTCAAAATCACTTAAACACATATTTCTCATTACTAAATAAAGGTATCCATACAAAATGTAGCACAAACATTGCTTTTATATACAGAAATGATACTGTAAAATTTGTTTACGATCGGTCCGTAATAGGTCGTAGCTCCCATACAAGGTCTGCTTTCGATAATCACTTAAACGCATAAAACTCTTTACAAAATAAAGATATCCATACAAAATTTGGCACAAATATTGCTTTTATCTACAGAAATCTTATTATAATTTTTTTTACGGTCGATCCATAATTGGTCATAGCTCCCATTTAAGGTTCCCTTTCGAGAATAACTTAAACGCATATTACTAATTACCAGGGAAACCGAAAACATGCTCTAAAAAAAGTGTTTTAAGCGCTTTAAATATGCCGTAAAAAACTCAAAATATGCTCTTAAAATTTAAAAAATATGCTCCGAAAATAATTATTTTAAATTATATTTTAACATTGAAAAGCTTAAAAAGACTGAAATTGTAATGAAATAATAAATATTTTTTTGATTATTTAAATTAAAAAAACTTTCACGCATAGAAAATTATGAATTAATTATGCATATACATATATTTAGCTTTTTATAATTAGTTCGTATGTCTATGCGTGAAAACTTTTTTCAAAAATTTAAAATTAAAAAATCACCTCATAAACTGTTCATACTTTAAAACACAATATCTCCCGATTTTGACCTAAATTTTCAAAACGGAGTAAGCCACTAGGTTCTACGACCCAAATTTAAGTTTAGGTGTCTCGGCGTTTTTCTGTGTTATTTTGACATACTTACAGTGTTATCAATACTAGTTTTTTAAACGATGAAAATGGATTGGTGTCATGAAATCCAAAGTAATCGGTTTTATGTCCGATTTAAAATTTAATGCTTTATTGAATAAAAAATATAACATGGGTTTTCATGAAATACCAATAATAATACAAAGAAAATAGTTTTTTTCAAATTGTAAAATAGGCTAAAAAATTAAAAAATTAAATTTGATTTTTTTAAATAAAGTTTTGAAAAGAAAATTAAAAATGTTCAAAAATGAAAAAAAAAGCGAAAAACTTCAAAATATGCACTAAAAGAGTAAAATATGCTCTAAAAACTCCAAAATATGCCTTAAATATGCTACAAAAGTCAAATCATGCAAAATTATGCTCTTATGGGTAAAATATGCAAAAATATGCTCTAACAATTCGATGCCAAAATTCTTAAATTGGTCTGAAACGTGTAAATATCTTATCCATGAGTCCATACGACGCACCACAAAAAACATGCATTTGCATATTTTGGTTTCCCTGCTAATTACCAAATAATGATATCCATAAGTGATTTGGCACAAATATTTATTTTTTAATTTTGTCATACATATAGTTTGGGAATCTACTGTGTTGAAAATCGAACTCAGTCCACAATTTCTGGTACCACCCATAGGGATTAAAAAATTGATTATTTTTCGCAAAAAATTAAATAAAAACTGTCCAAAACAAACAGGATTCCAACTTAAAATCTCCCAGTTGCTAGTTTTACGCCATTCCCACTACACTATCAACTAGCTTCGTAATTGTTTGCAGGTTTGTGTAAAAAAATGTTGTTAACCCAAGATCAAATAAAATGTGCACATTGAGAAAGTGTAACTGATAATTTCTTATGCTATTCAGCAACATCAGTGTTGATAAAAGTTATTCAGCAGCAATGTTTTGTACAAACAGAAAATAACATGGCATTTTTATATTAAAAATATTAGTTAACGAAGGACAAAATAATAAAGTGGTGCTGTGGATGGAAGGGAGAATTAACAAACTGAGCATTGCAAGTTCGATTCCTGGTCGATTTATCTTTTTTTGTCATAAATATTTAATTCTTTTTTTTAATCAAATTAAGTGTCGAAATTCAGTTCAACAATAAAAATTTAAAAGCAATTTTTTTTTCATGGGACCAACAACGTTGAAAATCTATTGTACCTCCCGTACAACATTATATAAATTTTATAACTATTACCATACATTTCTCTCACACATAGAAATAATGTGTGTTTTTAATTCCATATTGTAAGGCGCAATGAAAGTCAGTCTAAAATATTAAGGTAAATTTGAATCAATCCATAAAATTTGAAAATTTATGAAACCAGTTTAAGGTGGAGGGTATTTAAGATTCGGCAGAGCCGAATATAGCACTCTAACTTGTTAATAATAAATTAATTTGAGAACACGCACACTGTTTACTCTTTAAAAGAGTAAATTTTAATTGAAATATGTTTACAAATTTGAAAAATAAATTAATTTTTATAGGAATAATTTCAAATGTTTGGTAGAAAAATAAAATAAATTTCTCAAGTAAGAAAGTATAGTCGGGCTTGGCCGACTATATGATACCCTACACCAGCTATTAATATTTAATGTGATTTACTTTTATACCACCATCAAAAAAATGGGGGTATATTGTTTATGTTATTTCGTTTGTAACACATCGAAATATTTATCATAAGAGTATATATTCTGGATCCTTATTAAATTCTAAGACGATCTATCTATGTCCGTCCGTCCGTCTGTCTATCTGTCTGTCGGTTTAAAACACGGTAGAGTCCAAATGGAAGTAGCTAGCGGGCTGAAATTTTGCGCAGACATTTTATATTGATGCAGTTTGTTTGGTATTGAAATTGGGCAATATCGGTCCACGAATTCGCCTAGCCCCCATATAAGGTCCCCTTCACAAAATGACTTTAACGCTCATAACTGACTAAAAGAAGCATCTATAGCGATGAAATTCGACATGGAACCTAAATCGCTCTGTAAAATTTTATAAGGATCGGTCCATAATTGACCCTACCTTCCATATAAGGTCCCTTTCAGAAAATGACTTTAACGCTCATAACTGCCTTAAAGAAGTATCTATAGCGATGGAATTCGACATGAGCATATTTTATAGGAACCTTAATATGATTGTAAAATTTTATAGGGATCGGTTAATAATTTACCCTATCCCCCATTAAGGTCCCTTTCAGAAAATTAACTTAACGCTCATAACTGACTAAAAGAAGCAGCTATAGCGATGAAATTCGACATTGACATATTTGATAGCAACCTTAACACCTTCGTAAAATTTTATAAGGATCGGTCCATAATTGACCCTATCCCCCATATAAGGTGCCCTTCAGAAAATGACTTTAACGCTCGAAACCGTCTAAAAAAGCATCTATAGCGACGAAATTCGACATGAACATATTTTATAAGAACCTTAATATCATTGTAAAATTTTATAAGGATCGGTCCATAATTGACCCTACCCCCCATATAAGATCCCCTTCAGAAAAAGACTTTAACGCTCATAACTACCTTAAAGAAGCATAGCGATGAAATTCGACATGAACATATTTTATAGGAACCTTAACATCATTGTAAACTTTTTATAAAGATCGGTTCATAATTGACCCTATCCCCCATATAAGGTCCCCTTAAGAAAATGACTTTAACGCTCATAACTGTCTAAAAGAAGCATCTATAGCGATGTAATTCGACATGAACATATTCTACAGGAACCTAAATAGTTTTGTAAAATTTTAAAAGGATCGGTTCATAATTGATCCTACCCCCATATAAAGCCCCCTCCAGAAAATGGCTTTGACGCTCATTACTGCATAAACTAAAATTGTTCTAGAATATTTGACGAGGATCGGTCCATAATTGACCAAAAAAAGCAATTTATTGACGAAAAACTTATTTTCTAAAAGAGGCTTTATATGGGGGATAGGAGCAAATTTGGACCGACCCCGATAAAAAGGGCTGGATAGATTTGTATTTATATAATATATTTAATATTTGTCTGTGCTAAACTTCATTACAATAACAGTGCTAATAAATGAATTGCGGATATTCAAGTCACTTTCTGAGGGGGGTTTTGTGTGGGGGCTAGGGTCAAATGAAGTCCGATCATTTCGAAATTCGGCAAGGTTATCAAGGCTTGTATAAAACATAGTTGTGTGAACTTTCATCTAGATACACTTATATTATACATAATTATGAGCTCAAAAGCCCTTTTCGGGGGGTTCAGTTGTATGGGGGCTAGGTGAAATAATGGACCGATTTTAACCATTTTCAATAGGTTAAATCGACTCAGAATGTGATTCTGAGTCGATCGGTATACTTTAAGGTGGGTATAGTACTAATATTTTAATGCGTTACAAACATCAGCACAAACGCATAATACCCTTCCCACAATAGTGGTGTAGGGTATAATAATTGAGGATCATGTAATTTATATGCGTTTGTGCTGATGTTTGTAACACATTAAAATATTAGTACTATACCCACCTTAATGTATACCGATCGACTCAGAATCACTTTCTGAGTCGATTTAACGATGTCCGTCCGTCCGTGTGTCCATGTAAACGCTGTTATCAAAGTACAGGTGTTTGTTTTGACCCAAGGACTAAGCCTATTGAAAATGTTTAAAATCGTTCCATTATTTCACCTAGCCCCCATACAACTGAACCCCCCGAAAAGGGCTTTTGAGCTCATAATTATGTATAATATAAATGTATCTCGATGAAAGTTCGCACAACTAAGTTTTATACAAGCCTTGATGACCTTGTCGAATTTCGAAATAATCGGACTTCATTTGACCCTAGCCCCCACACAAAGCCCCCCTCAGAAAGTGACTTGAATATCCGCAATTCATTTATTAGCACTGTTATTGTAATGAAGTTTAGCAAAGACAAATATTAAATATATTATATAAATACAAATCTGTCCAGCCCTTTTTATCGGGGTCGGTCCACATTTGCTCCTATCCCCCATATAAAGCCTCTTTCAGAAAATAAGTTTTTCGTCAATAAATTGCTTTTTTTGGTCAATTATGGACCGATCCTCGTCAAATATTCTAGAACGATTTTAGTTTAGGCAGTAATGAGCGTCAAAGCCATTTTCTGAAGGGTGCTTTATATGGGGGTAGGATCAATTATGAACCGATCCCGATAAAAAGGGCTGGACAGATTTGTATTTATATAATATATTTAACAAAACGATTTTACAAAACGATTTAGGTTCCTGTAAAATATGTTCATGTCGAATTACATCGCTATAGATGCTTCTTTTAGACAGTTATGAGCGTTAAAGTCATTTTCTTAAGGGGACCTTATATGGGGGATAGGGTCAATTATGAACCGATCCTTATAAAAAGTTTACAATGATATTAAGGTTCTTATAAAATATGTTCATGTCGAATTTCATCGCTATGCTTCTTTAAGGCAGTTATGAGCGTTAAAGTCTTTTTCTGAAGGGGACCTTATATGGGGGGTAGGGTCAATTATGGACCGATCCTTATAAAATTTTACGAAGCTGTTAAGATTGCTATCAAATATGTTAATGTCGAATTTCAACGCTATAGCTGCTTCTTTTAGTCAGTTATGAGCGTTAAGTTAATTTTCTGAAAGGGACCTTAATGTGGGATAGGGTCAATTATTAACCGATCCTTATAAAATTTTACAATCATATTAAGGTTCCTATAAAATATGCTCATGTCGAATTCCATCGCTATAGATACTTCTTTAAGGTAGTTATGAGCGTTAAAGTCATTTTCTGAAAGGGACATTATATGGGAGGTAGGGCCAATTATGGACCGATCCTTATACAATTTTACAGAGCGATTTAGGTTCCATGTCGAATTTCATCGCTTTAGCTGCTTCTTATAGTCAGTTATGAGCGTTAAAGTCATTTTGTGAAGGGGACCTTATATGGGGGCTAGGCGAATTCGTGGACCGATATTGCCCAATTTCAATACCAAACAAACTGCATCAATATAAAATGTCTGTGCAAAAGTTCAGCCCGCTAGCTACTTCCATTTGGACTCTATCATGTTTTAAACCGATCCAGAATATATACTTTTATGATAAATATTTCGATGTGTTACAAACGAAATGACATAAACAATATACCCCCATCTTTTTTGATGGTGGTATAAAAATAAATCACATTAAATATTAATAGCTGGTGTAGGGTATCATATAGTCGGCCAAGCCCGTCTATACTTTCTTACTTTTTTATAATATGATATGTTAAATGTTTATATAAATTAAGGTTTTATTGTAATAGTCATATGAGACATTTAGAAAATATTTTGATCGCTTGAAAATGTACAACCTTGTTTTTTCTTTGCGTGCAAATATGGACCGATCGTAAAACAATTTTATAGTTTAATTTATGTATATAAGAGCATTATTTTTGCTAAATATATGGATATCAATATTTTGTAATGAGTTATGTGCGTTTAAGTGATTTTCGGGAGGGAACCTTGTATGGGAGCTATGACCAAAGTTGGACCGATCATTAAAAAATGTTCAAATAACATATCTGTGTACAAAAATAGTATTTATGCCAAATGTTTTATGGGTATCAATATTTGATAATGAGTTATGTGCCTTTAAGTGTTTTTCTGAAAGGGACCTTGGGAGCTATGATCAATTATGGACCGATAGGAAAACAAATTCACAGTAATATTTGTCTGTATATGAGTAATGCTTGTGCTAAACTTTATATAAATATCTTAATTTAGTAATGAGTTATGTGTGTTTAAGTGATTTTCAGGAGGGGACCTTGTATGGGAGCTATGACCAATTATGGACCTATCGGGAAAAAAATTCACAGTTATATTTTCGTGCATATGTGGATATCTTAATTTTGTAATGAGTTATGTGCTTTTAAGTGATTTTCGGGAGGAGACCTTGTATGGGAGCTATGACCAATTATGGACCGCTCGTTGGAAAATTTCACAGTAATATTTTCGTGCATATGAGTAATACTTATACCAAATTTTATATGGATATCTTAATTTAGTAATGAGTTATGCGCGTTTAAGTGATTTTCGGGAGGGGACCTTGTATGGGAGCTATGACCAATTATGGACCGCTTGGAGAAAAATTTCACAGTAATATTTCTGTGCATATAAGTAATACTTATACAAAATTTTATATGGATATCTTAATTTAGTAATGAGTTATGCGCGTTTAAGTGATTTTCGGGAGGGGACCTTGTATGGGAGCTATGACCAATTATGGATCGATGGAAAAAAAAATTCACAGTAATATTTCTGTATATGAGAGCAATACTTGTACCAAATTTTATATGGATATCTTAATTTAGTAATGAATTATTTTGCTTATTTTCAATACCAAACTGCCAAGGACAATAATAAATATTTTGGGTGAATTTCGTAAATTTTTGTTGTTTCGTGTTAACGTGAGTATGTTTTATACAGACAGACAGACGCACGGACAGACGGACATAGCTAAATCGACTCAGAATTTCATAAGGTCCAAGAATATATATACTTTGTAGGGTCTCAGATGAATATTTCTATGTGTTACACACGGAATGACAAAGTTATATATACCCTCTATCACCACTGATAGTGGTGGAGGGTATAAAAATGAGTGATCAGCTGTTGAATTGACTTCACCTTATAAGTGCACCCTGGCCACCTTGTTTCAGCTTACGCATTAAATTAAAATATTTGTCGTACAATTTACCTTGAGGTTTTCTACCAGATTGCTTTAAGTAGTAGTATTCCTGAATAATGAAATAATTATTAGTACTTATGTATTTATATATAAAATAGAATGAGGTTTTACCAGAGATTCACTCTGAAAAACTTATACAATACTTTCAGCTATTTTTGAACCTAAATTGACAGTCATTGGAATATCATTTTGGATCAAATAATTTGTAGTGAGATCAACCACATTCGCTCGAGATAAATCGTTTAATTTTAAATTGTTTTTAAAGAAATCTAAAACAGATCTGCCTTGAGACGTTGCATTCATTATTTCAGCAATATCAATTTCTTTTTATAAATTAATAATTTCATTAAACATTTTATTTTTAGAGTCCATCAAATTTATATTAGGATTAGAGCAGACGCTAAAATTTTTCAAATTTGATTTGAATGCCCAATTTTATATTCCATTTTTTTCCCAGTTGTTTTAGATGTTGAGGAGTCATTATTTTTAGCGCATCAAGATCTATACATTCATCTGTAAATACATATATACATGTTAAATAATAAATAAAAAAGTAAATAAATAAATATGTATAACTAGATTTTTGTAAACGGCGTTGCCCGGGGTTTTAAGTGGTTTCATAACATTGTACTTAAGTATTCTCCCGTTAGAGTCAACTAAAAAATGTGCTTTATGTCCATAGATCAATTTCTGAAATTTTTCAACATTTAGAAATATAAAAATTTCGTTGACATAACATAGCATTTACGAAATGAAACAAGTAAGAGTGCTATATTGATATGCCAAATCTTAAATACCCTCCACCAGCAAGCTACTTTTTATTAAAACCCATTGAGAACTAACAACCGTATTGAGAGTACTAACATTTATGCATATGTCGAACTAATTTTTATAAGTCCAGAAAAATGTGTATTAATAGGCCAGTTCGAAAACATGTTAATAGAATGATTTATCTATACACAGAACATAATCATGCCGAATTTTATCCATATATAATCATTTTACTGGGAGCCAATACATTTTATGGGCCGATCCGGAAAAAATTCCGTAGAATGATTTATATACACAAAATACACATCTATGTCGAATTTTATCCCGATAACTTTGATTGTAAATGTGCATTCAAGCAATTTATAATGATTTATATGCAAACAAAAAAAATCAAGTTTAATTTTACTCCAATAGATTTATCAATTAATGAAATATGTGCGTTTAAGTGATTTTCGGAAGTGGACTTTATATAGGAGCTATGACCAATTACGGGCCTATCCGGAAAAATTTTGTAGAATGATTCATATGTACACAAAACATATTTGTGTCGAATTTTATTAAGATATCTTTATTTGATAATGAAATATGTGCGTTTAAGTGATTTTTTGAAGTGAACCTTATATAGGAGCTAGTACCAAATATGGACCGATCCGGAAAAAAATTTGTAGAATGATTTATATGCTCACACAACATATTCAAGTCGTACTTTATCCCGATAGCTTTATTATTCAAAGAAATATATGCGTTTAAGTGATTTTCGTAAGTGGACCTTATATGGGAGCCTATCAGGAAAAAATATCGTAGAGTGATTCATATAAAGACAGAACATATTTGTGTCGAATTTTATCAAGATAACTTTATTTGACAATGAAATATGAATATTTAAGCGATTTTCGGAAAGCTAAGACCAATAATGGACCGATCCGGAAAAAAGTGGTAGAATGATTTATATGTACACAAAAGATATTCAAGTCGAATTTTATCTCTATAGCTTTAGAATTCAATGAAATATATGCGTTTAAGTGACTTTAGGATGTGGGCCTTATATGGGAGCTATGACCAATTATGGGCCTATCCGGAAAAAATTTCGAAGAGTGATTTATATTTAGGCAAAACATATTTGCCTTATATGGGAGCTATGACCAATAATGGACCGATCCGTAAAAAAAAATGGTAGAATGATTTGTATGTACACAAAACATATCCAACTCGAATTTTATCTCAATAGCTTTATTTATCAATATGTGCGTTTAGGTAATTTTCGAAAGTGAACCTTATCTGGAAGCTATGACCAGATTTGAGATAGTTATTAATGATAAAATAATTTTCGGGAATATATGCCTTTGTATGGGGGCTATGGGAAATTTTGATTAGATTATCTTGATTTCCAACATAATTTATCCCTGGAAAAAAAATTATGTGGGACAAAATTCATAGAATTATCTTTTGTAGTTTCTGAGAAAACGACTTAAGAATTACGAAAACACCTGTAATTTTTCCGATATAGTCTAAAATTTTCACTCATAACTTTTAAAGTTGTGAACCTCTTTTGCTGATTATCAATACGAAACTGCCTAGGACAACAGTGAATATTTTTGGTGAATGTGGTGTATTTCTTTTGCTTAGTTTTAACGTGAGCACGTTTTAGACAGACAGACTAGCTAAATCGACTCAGAATTTCATAACGACCCAGAATATATATACTTTGTTGGGTCTTAGATTAATATTTCTTGGTGTTACACACGGAATGACAAACTTATATATACCCTCTATCACCACTGATGGTGGTGAAAGGTATAATTATGTTGTATTAAGTGTTGTATTTGGCTCGGGGGAGTTTTCCAGGCTCGGGGGAGTTTTCCAGATTTTTCCTACCGAGCGCGTCCCCGGGTGGCGGATAGGGGGTGGTGATGGACCATCTGTCCTCTCCCAGCTTTGATTTCACTTAAGCTGAGGGAGGGCAGATTGTCCACAACCTGGGAATATTATATTCCCCGCGGACCAAAAAACTGGAAAAAAAAAACAAATATGGAAAATAAAAATAAAAAGATAAAAGTTACGGTGCAGGGCCTAAATAACCCAGTACCGGCGGCAAGTGTTGATCTACTCGCGAGTCACGTGTCGTCGTCATCCTGCAATCGTGAGCAAAATACTACTACGGAGGTGGGTACCTTGGCGGTGGGTACCTTGGTGGTGTATTTCTTTTGCTTAGTTTTAACGTGAGCACGTTTTAGACAGACAGACTAGCTAAATCGACTCAGAATTTCATAACGACCCAGAATATATATACTTTGTTGGGTCTTAGATTAATATTTCTTGGTGTTACACACGGAATGACAAACTTATATATACCCTCTATCACCACTGATGGTGGTGAAAGGTATAATTATGTTGTATTAAGTGTTGTATTTGGCTCGGGGGAGTTTTCCAGGCTCGGGGGAGTTTTCCAGATTTTTCCTACCGAGCGCGTCCCCGGGTGGCGGATAGGGGGTGGTGATGGACCATCTGTCCTCTCCCAGCTTTGATTTCACTTAAGCTGAGGGAGGGCAGATTGTCCACAACCTGGGAATATTGTATTCCCCGCGGACCAAAAAACTGGAAAAAAAAAACAAATATGGAAAATAAAAAGATAAAAGTTACGGTGCAGGGCCTAAATAACCCAGTACCGGCGGCAAGTGTTGATCTGCTCGCGAGTCACGTGTCGTCGTCATCCTGCAATCGTGAGCAAAATACTACTACGGAGGTGGGTACCTTGGCCTCCGTGGCGGACAATGCGTCAAGTGTACAGCATGCCACTGGCAAAAATATAGGGGTGAAAGAGAAGGATGTACTCGGAGAGAGCTCTAAGCTACCTCAGCCTTTAAATATAGGTGAGGGTTCCGACTCTGAATCCTCAGATGATAATAATAATAATACCATTATAGCAAATCCCAAAAAGGATGAAGTAGAGCAAATGGTGAAAGAGGTGAGTGATAGCATAGCTAAACTACCTATTACTAAGAAAAGACTTTCTGGAGCACAGAGGAGGAAGTTGAAAAAGATGCTTCAGGAAATCATAGTTAGTCAATCCCACGACACTCCAAAGGAAAAATCGGACTCTCTCACAAGATCTGAGGCAAAAAGGATCAGGTCTCCCGAGGAGTTGACAACTGAGAATAAACCTAAGAAGAAAAAGAGCTCCCCGTCTTCTAATACACAGTCGAAGCCAAGCCATACTTCACTCAAAGGAATCTCAAGTGAGAATCCTGCGTGTAAGGGTGACAACGCCAAGCCAGATATTCCGAAGACGAACACGTCGGCGAAATCAACCTCGAAGGTAAGGGAATCTCAAAAGAAGCCCCGAAAAACGAGGAAGGAGAAGCTAGACGAAGGAAAAGGAAAAGAGCCGCCATCTTACGCCAAAGTTGCCAGAAGTAGGCACCGGGACGATCTCTGCTATGCAGTTTACGATGCCGGTAATCCGACAGGCAAAATTCCAATAGACCAACAGAGTAAAATTGAAGACCTGGTCAACAATAAGATAGTGGACCATGCAATCGCTTCAAAGGGCAAACAACCAATAGAGAGCGAGAGCTGCGAGTTCAGCATGGGCGTGATGTTGATGAGGTTGGCATCTCACCAATGTGTTAGCACCCTAAAGAATTTGGTGGAAAGTATCCCTCCTCCCTGGGACGGCGCTAGGCTGGGACTGGCAAAGAAGAGCGAGCTTCCGGTGCTCCTAAAGTCCACTGTCTACATAAAAGGATGGGGCAGTAAACTGGCTAATGAACGTATACTGGAAATTCTTGGAGGTCAAAATGCTGAGCTGGCCGTGGAAAAATGGGATGTCTTTTACAGGAAAGAAGAACCTGAGGGAACTTTATTTGTAATAGGTATCGACAGGAATCCATGGCTAGTCTTGCCAAGAATAAAGGTAGGGCTTACTTCGCCTCTAAATCTGTCATATTCAAAATTGGGAAGGTGCCGATTGGAAGGGCTGTTACAACAAGCCTCGAAAAGGACACTAAAAAACCTAAGACCACAGCATCAGTATCCACTACTGATAACGTTGAGGAGTCAAATCATAAAATCGAGGAATTTACCATTAACTCGCCAGAAGAAAGTGTAGTTGCCCTTTCCAAATTTGCGAAGGCGCCGATTGAAAGGGCTGTCAAAACCGGCCCCGACAAGGACACTAAAACACCTAAGACAGTACCCAAAGCATCATTAGCAAGTACTAGCAATGTTGAGGAGTCAAATCCTAAAAGTGAGGAGGAAATCACTCACCCGCCAGAAGACAGAACAGCAATGCTCTCCAGAATTGGGAATGTGTCTATTAAAAATACTGCTATTCCTATGCCTGATAAGGACACCGCAGTGCCATCAACAGTACTCACTGCATTAATAGCCACTTCAGGCTATCCGGAGGAGTCAAATCCAAAGAGCGAGGAGGTGACCACCAACTCGCTGGAAGACAGTTTAATGGATGACCATGATTGAGGTTATCCAAATAAACCTCCATCGGAGCGAGACAGCTACCAACGCTCTGATGGCTAAAATCAACACAGGTAAAATACATATAGCTTTAATCCAGGAACCCACAGTGGGGCAGAATGGAAATTTTTTGGAAATAAATCTGGCATTTCTAAACGGCTGATCCGATCGGGATAAAATTTGGCGTGAGCGTAGCCAAGGAGTATTCGAGTTTAAGTTTTGAAGATGAACCCTGCAGATGCCCCAGGGACGGCGCTGTGGCGGCTCAAAGTAGGGTACCTACGACATGTAAAATTTTTAAACTCGTGCCATTTTTTTGTTTTTCACCTAAATACAAAGATTTTTATATTTTGTGAAAGCGCTCGTCGAGATCTTGAAAAAACATGCTTGGACATACTACTTATCTCTTATAATGTCCGAGTTATAGGCATTTAAAAATTTAGTGATACAAAATTTACCATACCTTGGTCCGCCTTTTTTTGAATACCGGGCGTAATTTTGGACCAAATGGACTCAATTTTTCTTGTTAGTTAGACAACAAAATTTCCAATAATATACAAAAAATTTCAGATCAATATCATTTACTGATCCAAAAATATACGTTTTTTAATTTAAAAATTCAAAAAATTTTAGATTTTTGGCGTTTTTTTGCCAAAAATGTGTCTTAACTCTTTTATTAATAAAATAAAATTTTCTTTAAGAACATATAACAATTTTATAGTTTTCTAAAAGGTATCTTTACGCAGAACGCTTTGGCGTAAAAAACTTGTCCTATTTTTTGAAAATGTTGCCACTGCGTCCTTCCGAATATAACCTATTTTTTATCAAAACTTCAACTTTGGGCGACATGTTCTAAAATCCCAAAGCTGGGATCAGAAAACTGAAAGCACTTTTGGAAACCTCAATATGTTTTCTATTTACTCCAAAAGTATTTTCCCAGCCCTGAAAGAAATGTGGACCCTATGGGCAAAAAAGTAAAAAATCCCATTTTTGGGATTTTCATTCCTATTTTTGGGAATTGCGGGATGCCCTTTGACCTTTTCAATTTTTTTTTGCATATTCTTATTTGAAATGACAAATTTAACAAGCGTTGAAAATTTCATTGAGTTTTGTTCATAAATAAAGATTTTGTCATATATTACATATTTGTTTAATTTCTAAAACTATGATTTATATCAAAATTTTAATAGGATCGCAGATAGCTACAACAATTTAGTCCATATTTATCCCTTGTTCATTTAAACATGTGTCCTTTAATTTCATCTTTTTCATATTTTAGTATTAAGTATGACAGAACATACATTTGGTGTTGAATAAAATATTTGGACAATTTTTAAAATTATTTCGTTAATTATTTTATTAAAGACTATAACATTGTATATACAATAAAAAGTTATAATTTTATTATGAGCCACGCACAACAACACCTAAATCACCCCACACAAACCACCTTTCCCGCCCACCGAAATATAAAACACAATTTAATACAATATCATCAGTTAGTATAATAGCTTTTTTTATTTGAAATGTTTATCTTAAACATAATACAATTAATTCTTACAACCTACTTATATAGTTAATTCCTAACACTACTTATTTTCTATAAAATAATCTGTCATATCGGTATACATATCCAGAAGGTAATATAAGTCCTTTAAATCTTCCTTGTTTTGAGATGATAGAGTTTCATAACAAATCCATCTTTTTCGCATAGTTGAAAGAACAGGATCAGAAGATAGAAGTAAACTATTAAAAATATCTTCATTCTGTGATTGCCTGGAGCATTTTCTTGAGCTGAATAGTTGAACATGCTTAAAATCTCGATTCCTCTCTTCCTGGGCTTCTTCTGTTAACTCTCCAAGTGGAAGAATATTCGATTCAATTATTATTTGACCATGACACAATACTTTGTGTACTGTTGGTGTTAGTTCCCTCCATGGATACAGAGATACAAGTAATTTAGAAATTTCAGATGTATATTCCCCAAATCGATTTCCATTAATTTTATATTTACTATTCAGTGCCATTAAAATAGTGTTAACTCTTCGAAGCAACTCCTTGTCGATTCCAGTTATTTTTGAAGTAATTTCAAAATCACGAAAAAACCTTCTCGCCGTATTACCGTCATTTGTACTACCGCAACTTGAAAGTGGTTTGTCGATGTTTAATCCCATCTGAACTTTAAATTCTTCTTGGATTCTGCTCTTTTCCGCAGCTCTCAGTTCTTTCAATTCTTCATTATTTTTTGTTGATTTAGTAAGATTCTCTGGCACACTTCTATATTTGAGGATCGTATTCTGGCATGAAGTGGTGAAATTCCGAAAGACAGGTGTTCTTCATTAATACTTCTGCTTTTGTTTATATTTGAGAATTGCGACTTTTTCTCATTACATATTGAGCATCTCCAGAAGGAAGAAGTTTCTGTTATGGCATTGCTGACCTTTCCATCAATCACTGTTAAGCTTAGCTGATATGATACGTTAATAGAGAATTCCTTTATTTTTATGCAAATGGGCTCCAGTGCATTTATTTCATCTTTTAAATATTCCACTAAATCTTTTGTTGTTTTCTTTGACTCCTTTATATGTTCAAATCCAATGGGTCTACAAAAATTTTTTGAACCCGGAGTTGTATTGATATATATATCTTCAAATGAAATTCCGATGCTTGACGATGATGGATTAAGGGAATATGAACGAATTCGTAATGGCACTAATGATGACATAAATACACTTTTGTAGTCTGCTAATGTCCGACTTCCACAAGCTTGTTTGTATTCTGGAAGTGCTGATAAACCGTCACATCCCCACTTACACATTAAGACAACTCACAGTTATGAATTTTCCTTAGTTGGTCTTCTGAAAAGTCTGACACAATTCTTGATGCTGTGTTTTCGAGCAAAGATGATATATCAATACAAGCTTCCACATCATTAACAGCAATAGGTGATGGTAGGATAGTTTGTTTTTTTTCCTGGATCGCCTTGTATGATGGTAATATATTGTGTCCTATTTCATGCAGAGCTTTCCTTAATATTTGGTACTTATTTCGACTGAGACCCAGTTCCAACATAAGCGCTATTGCTTCCTCTTCAGTAAAATTTGATTGTGATGTTGGAGTTGGTATACTTTCCACAATTCGCTTAAGTCGTTTTGGTGATGCATTTGGAAGAATAGTTGCAATATGTACGACATCCACAGGTTGGTTTTCCTTTTTCAGCATTTCGTTAAATGTATCAGCAATTTCCTCATTTGAGATTGAAAAAAGTTTTTGTGTGACCCTCTTTTTTTTTTTGACCTTGAACATAAGTCTTCGTATGACTTGCAAGGCGCTCCTGTTGATGTGTTGTAAGTTGAGATTTCCGTAGTAGTTTCCATCCAACTACAAAATTTTAATAGAAATTTCTTTTGATTTCCATCCACAGACTTACTTTTTACATCAAAAAGTTTTAAAAAGTTTTCAATTTTTGATATGCCTGTTTTGTCTACTTTTCTACTATATGTAGTTTTTATATAATTTGAAATGTCTTCAATTCTTTCTGGCCCTTTTGAAGATACATTCCATAAAACGGAACACAACTCTTCGTTTAATGTAATCTTCATTGTAGATTTATTAAATATGGTACTTAAAATCTAAGAAGTTTACTTATATACCAATTCTTGTCATTTCCGATACAGGTATTTCAAAGTAAAAAATTACAAATTGTCTACCTATTAACATTTAGGACTATATTACTATAACCTGTAATTCAGTCATTGATATTTCTTATTAGTGAATGAATCGAAATTATCATTACCTGTATACTTTTACCTACATGATCATAAACGAAACAGAACGAAATGATCTGTCGAAAAAATTTAGGTAAAAAATAGTTATAAATTTTTGAAAATTTAAGCATAATAGGACCTTTCAATTATAAGGATAAGCAAACAAATAGAAAATAGGTAAATATAAGATTTAAATATGTTCTGTCATACTTAATACTAAAATATGAAAAAGATGAAATTAAAGGACACAGGTTTAAATGAACATATTTTTGAATGTAATTGAGATATTGGCTTGAAATTTTTTGTAAAGGGTCGAGAATTTCCATATCTAACTAAAAAATGATATTAAGGGATAAATATGGACTAAATTGTTGTAGCTATCTGCGATCCTATTAAAATTTTGATATAAATCATAGTTTTAGAAATTAAACAAATATGTAATATATGACAAAATCTTTATTTATGAACAAAACTCAATGAAATTTTCAACGCTTGTTAAATTTGTCATTTAAAATAAGAAAATGCAAAAAAAAAAAATTGAAAAGGTCAAAGGGCATCCCGCAATTCCCAAAAATAGGAATGAAAATCCCAAAAATGGGATTTTTTACTTTTTTGCCCATAGGGTCCACATTTCTTTCAGGGCTGGGAAAATACTTTTGGAGTAAATAGAAAACATATTGAGGTTTCCAAAAGTGCTTTCAGTTTTCTGATCCCAGCTTTGGGATTTTAGAACATGTCGCCCAAAGTTGAAGTTTTGATAAAAAATAGGTCACATTCGGAAGGACGCAGTGGCAACATTTTCAAAAAATAGGACAAGTTTTTTACGCCAAAGCGTTCTGCGTAAAGATACCTTTTAGAAAACTATAAAATTGTTATATGTTCTTAAAGAAAATTTTATTTTATTAATAAAAGAGTTAAGACACATTTTTGGCAAAAAAAACGCCAAAAATCTAAAATTTTTTGAATTTTTAAATTAAAAAACGTATATTTTTGGATCAGTAAATGATATTGATCTGAAATATTTGTATATTATTGGAAATTTTGTTGTCTAACTAACAAGAAAAAATTGAGTCCATTTGGTCCAAAATTACGCCCGGTATTCAAAAAAAGGCGGACCAAGGTATGGTAAATTTTGTATCACTAAATTTTTAAATGCCTATAACTCGGATATTATAAGAGATAAGTAGTATGTCCAAGCATGTTTTTTTCAAGATCTCGACGAGCGCTTTCACAAAATATAAAAATCTTTGTATTTAGGTGAAAAACAAAAAAATGGCACGAGCTTAAAAATTTTACATGTCGTAGGTACCCTACTTTGAGCCGCCACAGCGCCGTCCCTGGGGCATCTGCAGGGTTCATCTTCAAAACTTAAACTCGAATACTCCTACGCTACGCTACGCTCACGCCAAATTTTATCCAGATCGGATCAGCCGTTTAGAAATGCCAGATTTATTTCCAAAAAATTTCCATTCTGCCCCACTGTGGAACCTTGGACGATTCGCAACAAGGTTTCTGGATTAAATCACGTAAATTTCCAACTTTTCTACGCTGATATAGGATCTCGCCCGAGAACATGTATCTTATGTCACAAGAACTTATGTTTTCTCCTCTCAACAGGATTATCAACATCGGATGCAACGGTGCTGAAGCAAGGTCGTGGCAACATATTCCTTGCATCTATTTACCTGCCTTTCGATTCTCCGACACTACCACCAACGTCGGATCTGATGAAACTGGTTGAAGAGGCACAAAGGAAAAATAAGAAAATTGTAATAGGTTGTGATGCCAACTCGCATCATGTAGCTTGGGGTAGTACAAACACCAATCGCAGGGGACAAGCCCTCATGGATTTCTTTAATACTAAAGACTTGATAACATTGAACTTAGGTAATAAAGCTACCTTCGTCAATAGAATCAGAGAAGAAGTATTAGATATAACTATATGTTCAGAAGAGCTTATAAACGAAATTCAGGATTGGAGAGTTTCGGACGAGCACTCCTTTTCTGATCATCGGTACATAAGATTCAAAATACTAAGGCCACCACCAAAGCCGATAAAGTTTCGGAATAAGTCTAAAACTAATTGGACAATGTTCGGGACCTTACTAAAGAACCGTTTAGGTCAGGACACTTTTCAATGTCGAAATAAAGAGGATATAGATGCCAAAGTGGAAACGTTCACAAGTGCCCTGGTTGAATCGTTCGAGGACAGCTGCCCTCTGCGAGAGCGAAGATCTGCCCAGGAAAAACCCTGGGTAACTGGGGAGATCCGGAACCTTGGGAAGACTCTTCGCAAACTATTTAACCGGGCACGGCGTAAAAAGACCGCAGTATACTGGGATGAGTATCGTAATAAACTTGGTGAATATAAGAAAATCGTTCGAAAAGCCAAACGAGACTCCTGGAAACTTTTCTGTGAACAGGTAGATAGCGTAAATGATGTATCGAAGATAAAAAAATTCCTATCCAAAACTCATGTCCAACCGGAATCTATGATCGATGACACGGGCAGGAGGCTTGAGGATATGGAGGAGACAATGAAACTCCTAATGGATTCTCATTTCCCACCCGGTATATCGAATAACATAGATGAACCGATATTGGAGGAAGGGGAGGGTAACACGGAAATAGTTATTACAACTGACATGGTTAAAGGGGCAATCAAGAGCTTTGCTCCCTATAAAGCTGCAGGGCCGGATGGAATTTTCCCGGCACTTTTGCAGATGGAGGCGGGACTGGTTTCCGTACATCTGTCACAGATATTCACTGCATGCTTAAAATTGGCATATACCCCAGTTAAATGGCAGGTTGCAAGGGTAATATTTATACCCAAACCAGGGAAACCTAGCTATGCGACACCTAAGTCCTATCGACCGATAAGTCTTACGTCCTTCCTACTTAAAACCTTGGAACGGATAGTCGATAGCATGGTTAAAAGCAGCATACCATACAATGACCTTAAATATAAGCAGCATGCTTATGTAAAGGGACGATCGGTGGAAACCGCTTTAAATGAAGTTGTCCACTACATAGGTAAATCTTTCGATAGCAAACTGTATACACTGGCAGTATGCATTGACATCGAAGGCGCTTTCAATAACGTGCACACTGATACCCTTATCCAATCCCTAGACCAGTTTTATGTTGACCGGGTGCTCCGTAACTGGATCAACTACATGCTAAGGAACAGATGGATAAGCTGCGAGATGTACGATATAACTATCAGGAAAAAGGTATTTCGCGGTATACCACAGGGTGGCATTTTATCACCTTTACACTGGGTCACCACGATTAATAGCCTCCTAAGGACCCTAACCGAGAAAGGACTTAGACCTGTCTGCTATGCAGACGATGTCGTAATACTTTTAAAGGGAAAGGATCCAAATTACTTGTGTAGAAGAGCTGAGGAGGCTCTGAATACGGCCTTGAGCTGGGCTCAACCGAGAGGCCTCAATGTTAACCCGGCGAAGACGGAAATCTGTCTTTTCACAAGAAAGACAAAAATTTCTACATATACTGAACCTTGCTTCTTGGGCAAGAAGATACCGGTGACAGACAAAGTTAAGTACTTAGGTGTAATACTTGACCGGAAATTAAAATGGAGACACCACATAGAGGATAGGATCAACAAGGCACATCGGTGCTGGGCGATATGTAGGAGAACCATAGGCATGAAATGGGGTCTTAGTCCTACTATGACAAATTGGCTTTATAAAAGTGTAATTAGACCAATTCTAGCTTATGCTTCAATAATCTGGTGGACTGCTTTGGACAAAAAGTGTAATATCAAACTACTACAGGGAGTTCAGCGTACATGCTGCTTGGGTATAAGTGGTGCCATGTGTACTACTTCAACCAAGGCTCTGGAAACGTTGCTAGATATTCCACCCATTGAAACATATATAAGATATGAGGCGGCGCTTACAGCCGAACGGCTCTTTACTTTAGGCGAACTGGCCAAAAACGGTTATAGGACACGTCATCAATGTATACTGGACACATTGGAAGGTTATACACATTCATCGGACGTGCCTGATCGCATACCAGACACTGAATATGTCGGAAACTTTGAAACGCTAATCCCAGATAGAATGTCTTGGTCAAGCGGAACATTAGAGCAAATACCAGTAGGAATCCGTTGCTACACGGATGGCTCTAAATTAGGGGACAAAGTGGGTCTGGGGTTCTATATTGAAGATCCAGAAACAGAAATATACCACCGTTTACCTAATCATAACACAAGCTTCCAGGCAGAAGTAGGAGCAATAACGGAATGTGTAAATTGGATTAGAATAAATATGGCGCCCACAGGACTTAATATATTTACCGACAGCCAGAAGGCAATTAGGGCGATATCAGGTGATAGAATTAAATCTAAGACCGCATTGGATTGTAAGAAAGCTTTCACTGAATACTCTCCCAGAGGTAAGGTTCACATCATATGGGTACCAGGCCACTCGGGAGTAATAGGCAACGAAAGGGCGAATGTAATAGCTTTAAAGGGAAGGGAGCTCGATGTAGTTAACCTGACAAACGCAAAACCATTCGACGCAACAAAAGCTGAATTCAAAATATGGATGAGAGAATCCCATAAGGCCTCTTGGAATAATGAAACGGTGGGTAGAACCACAAAGATTCTATGGGGTGACCCTGATGAGAGCAAGACGAGAAATCTTCTCAAAATGAGCAAGTCTGAGGTTAGTATGATGGTACGTATTCTCAGTGGACACACAGGATTACGAGCACATCTTTACAAAATTGGACGTGCGAATTCAGACGAATGTAGAGCATGTGGAGAGGACAGTGAAACTCTGGAGCACTTTCTTTGCCATTGTTAGGCATTCGTCGAAGTTAGATCCAAGTATCTTGGAAGTGATGTTATTCCGGAAATAACATTCTTAACCAACACCGATTGGAAGTTTCTTAGGAATTACGTCCAGGAAACTGAGTTTCTGAACATGGAAAAATAATACATTCAGTGAACAATTTTTTTTTTTTTTTTTTTTTCTTGAATTGGAGCGCACAACAGGCCCGATAGTGGCCTAGGTGTATTTCTTCGGATTTGATGTAGTATACATCCTCCTATCAACCTAACCTAACCCTAACCTAAGTGGTTTTCAGATATAAGAGCTAGTTATGGACCGATACTGAAACAATTCCTTATATGGAAGCTGTAACCAATTATGAACCGATGTGGAAAATTTTCAAGAATGATATATATATATATACAAAACAAATTCACATCGAGTTTTACCCTGATAGCTTTATTTATCAATGAATTAAGCGCATTCAAGTGATTATCGGATGTGGACCTTATATGGGAGATATGACCAATTATGGACCGATCCGAAAAAAGAATTCGTAAACTAATTCATATATACACAAAACATATTCATGTAGAATTTTATCCCGATAGCTTTATTTATCAATGAATTAAGCTTGCTTAAATGATTTTAGGATGTGGACCTTATATGGGAGCTAGAACCAATTGTGGACTGATCCGGAAAAAAATTCACTGAATGATTTATATCTATATACAAAACATATTCACCTCGAGTTCTACCCTGATAGCTTTATTTATCAATGAATTATGCGCATTTAAGTGATTTTCGGATGTGGACCTTATATGGGAGCCATGACCGATTATGGACCGATCCGGAATAAATTTCGTAGAGTAATTCATATATACACAAAACATACTCATTTAGAATTTTATTCCGATAGCTTTATTTATCAATGAAATATGTTCATTTAAGTGATTTTCGAAAGTGGACCTTATATGGGAACTATGACCAATTGTGGGCCGATACAGATCTAAGTCAGTAGTATGATTTATGTTCATATTATGTCAATATGTACAAAATTTTGTGTTGATACCGATACATTTGAGGATGTTATT
The DNA here is from genome assembly GCF_015586225.1 of Lucilia sericata. Lineage (NCBI taxonomy): Eukaryota > Metazoa > Arthropoda > Insecta > Diptera > Calliphoridae > Lucilia > Lucilia sericata. Next base: position 18,793 of record NW_023994881.1, on the reverse strand, counting down.
ATCGATAAATTAATTTCCGGGTATATGTACCATTGTATGGGGGGTATGAGAAATTTTGGATCGATTGTTATAATTTTAAACTAATAAATCTATAGATTTAAAAAATAATCTGTGACAAAATTTGTCGAATTATCTTTGGTAGTTTCTGAGAAAACTGCTCAAGAATTAGGAAAAAAACTTAATTTTTTTTTTTCGAGGTAGTCTGAAATTTTTACTCAAAACTCTTTAACCCATGAACCGATTTTGCTGATTTTCAATACGAAACTGCTTAGAAAAAACAATGAATATTCTCAGTAAATTTGGTTGATTTCATTTCCTTAGTGAGCGTGTTTTAACCAGACAGACAGACGAACAGACGGACATAGCTAAATCGACTTAGAATTTCATAAGGACCCAGAATATATATACTTTGTTGGGTCTCAGATGAATATTTTTTGCTGAATATCACCACTGATGGTGGTGGAGGGTATAAAAAGTTTACTCATTTTATTCCTCACTACTCGGGGGAGTTTTCCAGTTTTTTCCTACCGAGCGCGTCCCCGGGTGGCGGATAGGGGGTGGTGATGGACCATCTGTCCTCTCCCAGCTTTAATTTCACTTAAGCTGAGGGAGGGCAGATTGTCCACCACCTGGGAATATTATATTCCCCGCGGACCAAAAAACTGGAAAAAAACAAATATGGAAAATAAAAATAAAAAGATAAAAGTTACGGTGCAGGGCTTAAATATCCCAGTACCGGCGGCAAGTGTTGATCTACTCCCGAGTCACGTGTCGTCGTTATCCTGCAATCGTGAGCAAAATACTACTACGGAGGTGGGTACCTTGGCCTCCGTGGCGGACAATGCGTCAAGTGTACATCATGCCACTGGCAAAAATATAGGGGTGAAAGAGAAGGATGTACTCGGAGAGAGCTCTAAGCTACCTCAGCCTTTAAATATAGGTGAGGGTTCCGACTCTGAATCCTCAGATGATAATAATAATTCCATTATAGCAAATCCCAAAAAGGATGCAGTAGAGCAAATGGTGAAAGAGGTGAGTGATAGCATAGCTAAACTACCTATTACTAAGAAAAGACTTTCTGGAGCACAGAGGAGGAAGTTGAAAAAGATGCTTCAGGAAATCATAGTTAGTCAATCCCACGACACTCCAAAGGAAAAATCAGACTCTCTCAAAAGATCTGAGGCAAAAAGGATCAGGTCTCCCGAGGAGTTGACAACTGAGAATAAACCTAAGAAGAAAAAGAGCTCCCCGTCTTCTAATACACAGTCCAAGCCAAGCCATACTTCACTCAAAGGAATCTCAAGTGAGAATCCTGCGTGTAAGGGTGACAACGCCAAGCCAGATATTCCGAAGACGAACACGTCGGCGAAATCAACCTCGAAGGTAAGGGAATCTCAAAAGAAGCCCCGAAAAACGAGGAAGGAGAAGCTAGACGGAGGAAAAGAGCCGCCATCTTACGCCAAAGTTGCCAGAAGTAGGCACCGGGACGATCTCTGCTATGCAGTTTACGATGCCGGTAATCCGACAGGAAAAATTCCAATAGACCAACAGAGTAAAATAGAAGACCTGGTCAACAATAAGATAGTGGACCATGCAATCGCTTCAAAGGGCAAACAACCAATAGAGAGCGAGAGCTGCGAGTTCAGCATGAGCGTGATGTTGATGAGGTTGGCATCTCACCAATGTGTTAGCACCCTAAAGAACTTGGTGGAAAGTATCCCTCCTCCCTGGGACGGCGCTAGGCTGGGACTGGCAAAGAAGAGCGAGCTTCCGGTGCTCTTAAAGTCCACTGTCTACATAAAAAGATGGGGCAGTAAACTGGCTAATGAACGTATACTAGAAATTCTTGGAGGTCAAAATGCTGAGCTGGCCGTGGAAAAATGGGATGTCTTTTACAGGAAAGAAGAACCTGAGGGAACTTTATTTGTAATAGGTATCGACCAGAAATCCATGGCTAGTCTTGCCAAGAATAAAAGTAGGGCTTACTTCGCCTCTAAAGCTGTCATATTCAAAATTGGGAAGGTGTCGATTGGAAGGGCTGTTACAACAAGCCTCGAAAAGGACACTAAAAAACCTAAGACCACAGCATCAGTATCCGCTACTGATAACGTTGAGGAGTCAAATCCTAAAATCGAGGAATTTACCATTAACTCGCCAGAAGAAAGTGTAGTTGCCCTTTCCAAAATTGGGAAGGCGCCGATTGAAAGGGCTGTCGAAACCGGCCCCGACAAGGATACTAAAACTCCTAAGACAGTACCCAAAGCATCATTAGCAAGTACTGGCAATGTTGAGGAGTCAAACCCTAAAAGCGAGGAGGAAATCACTCACCCGCCAGAAGACAGAACAGCAGTGCTCTCCAGAATTGGGAATGTGTCTATTAAAAATGCTGCTATTCCTATGCCTGATAAGGACACCGCAGAGCCATCAACAGTACCCACTGCATTAATAGCCACTTCAGGCTATCCGGAGGAGTCAAATCCAAATAGCGAGGAGGTAACCACCAACTCGCTGGAAGACAGTTTAATCGATGACCATGATTGAGGTTATCCAAAAAACCTTCATCGGAGCGAGACAGCTACCAACGCTCTGATGGCTAAAATTAACACAGGTAAAATACATATAGCTTTAATCCAGGAACCTTGGACGATTCGCAACAAGGTTTCTGGATTAAATCACGTAAATTTCCAACTTTTCACGCTGATATAGGATCTCGCCCGAGAACATGTATCTTATGTCACAAGAACTTATGTTTTCTCCTCTCAACAGGATTATCAACATCGGATGCAACGGTGCTGAAGCAAGGTCGTGGCAACATATTCCTTGCATCTGTTTACCTGCCTTTCGATTCTCCGACACTACCACCAACGTCGGATCTGATGAAACTGGTTGAAGAGGCACAAAGAAAAAATAAGAAAATTGTAATAGGTTGTGATGCCAACTCGCACCATGTAGCTTGGGGTAGTACAAACACCAATCGCAGGGGACAAGCCCTCATGGATTTCCTTAATACTAAAGACTTGATAACATTGAACTTAGGTAATAAAGCTACCTTCGTCAATAGAACAGAGAAGAAGTATTAGATATAACTATATGTTCAGAAGAGCTTATAAACGAAATTCAGGATTGGAGAGTTTCGGACGAGCACTCCTTTTCTGATCATCGGTACATAAGATTCAAAATACTAAGGCCACCACCAAAGCCGATAAAGTTTCGGAATAAGTCTAAAACTAATTGGACAATGTTCGGGACCTTACTAAAGAACCGTTTAGGTCAGGACACTTATCAATGTCGAAATAAAGAGGATATAGATGCCAAAGTGGAAACGTTCACAAGTGCCCTGGTTGAATCGTTTGAGGACAGCAGCCTTCTGCGAGAGCGGAGATCTGCCCAGGAAAAACCCTGGGTAACTGGGGAGATCCGGAACCTTGGGAAGACTCTTCGCAAACTATTTAACCGGGCACGGCGTATAAAAACCGCAGTATACTGGGAAAGTATACGGGACTCCTGGAAACTTTTTTGTGAACAGGTAGATAGCGTAAATGACGTATCGAAGATAAAAAAAATCCTATCCAAAACTCATGTCGAACCAGAATCTATGATCGATGACACGGGCAGGAGGCTTGAGGATATGAAGGAGACAATGAAACTCCTAATGGACTCTCATTTCCCACCCGATATATCGAATAACATAGTTGAACCGATATTGGAGGAAGGGGAGGGTAACACGGAAATAGTTATTACAAATGAAAAGGTTAAAGGGGCAATCAAGAGCTTTGCTCCCTATAAAGCTGCAGGGCCTGATGGAATTTTCCCGGCACTTTTGCAGATGGAGGCGGGACTGGTTTCCGTACATCTGTCACAGATATTCACTGCATACTTAAATGGCAAGATGCAAAGGTAATATTTATACCCAAACCAGGGAAACCAAGCTATGCGACACCTAAGTTCTATCGACCGATAAGTCTTACGTCGTTCCTACTTAAAACCTTGGAACGGATAGTCGATAGTATGATTAAAAGCAGTATACCCGACAAAGACCTAAAATTTAAGCAGCATGCTTATGTAAAGGGACGATCGGTGGAAACCGCTTTAAACGAAGTTGTCCACTACATAGGTGAATCTTTCGATAGCAAACTGTATACACTGGCGGTATGCATTGACATCGAAGGCGCTTTCAATAACGTGCACACTGATACCCTTATCCAATCCCTAGACCAGTTTTATGTTGACCGGGTGCTCCGTAACTGGATCAACTACATGCTAACCCGGCGAAGACGGAAATCTGTCTTTTCACAAGAAAAACAAAAATTTCTACATATACTGAACCTTGCTTCCTGGGCAAGAAGATACCGGTGACAGACAAAGTTAAGTACTTAGGTGTAATACTTGACCGGAAATTAAAATGGAGACACCACATAGAGGATAGAATCAACAAGGCACATCGGTGCTGGGCGATATGTAGGAGAACCGTAGGCATGAAATGGGGTCTTAGTCCTACTATGACAAATTGGCTTTATAAAAGTGTAATTAGACAAATTCTAGCTTATGCTTCAATAATCTGGTGGACTGCTTTGGACAAAAAGTGTAATGTCAAACTACTACAGGGAGTTCAGCGTACATGCTGCTTGGGTATAAGTGGTGCCATGTGTACTACTTCAACCAAGGCTCTGGAAACGTTGCTAGATATTCCACCCATTGAAACATATATAAGATATGAGGCGGCGCTTACAGCCGAACGGCTCTTTACTTTAGGCGAACTGGCCAAAAACGGTTAAAGGACACGTCGTCAATGTATACTGGCCACATTGGAAGGTTATACACATTCAACGGACGTGCCTGATCGCGTACCAGACACAGAATATGTCGGAAACTTTGAAACGCTAATCCCAGATAGAATGTCTTGGTCAAGCGGAACATTAGAGCAAATACCAGTAGGAATCCGTTGCTACACGGATGGCTCTAAATTAGGGGACAAAGTGGGCCTGGGGTTCTATATTGAAGACCCAGAAACAGAAATATACCACCGTTTACCTAATCATAACACAAGCTTCCAGGCAGAAGTAGGAGCAATAACGGAATGTGTAAATTGGATTAGAATAAATATGGCGCCCACAGGGCTTAATATATTTACCGACAGCCAGAAGGCAATTAGGGCGATATCAGGTGATAGAATTAAATCTAAGACCGTATTGGATTGTAAGAAAGCTTTCACTGAATACTCTCCCAGAGGTAAGGTTCACATCATATGGGTACCAGGCCACTCGGGAGTAGTCGGCAACGAAAGGGCGAATGTAATAGCTTTAAAGGGAAGGGAGCTCGATGTAGTTAACCTGACAAACGCAAAACCATTCGACGCAACAAAAGCTGAATTCAAAATATGGATGAGAAAATCCCATAAGGCCTCTTGGAATAATGAAGCGGTGGGTAGAACCACAAAGATTCTATGGGGTGACCCTGATGAGAGCAAGACGAGAAATCTTCTCAAAATGAGCAAGTCTGAGGTTAGTATGATGGTACGTATTCTCAGTGGACACACAGGATTACGAGCACATCTATACAAAATTGGACGTGCGAATTCAGACGAATGTAGAGCATGTGGAGAGGACAGTGAAACTCTGGAGCACTTTCTTTGCCATTGTCAGGCATTCGTCGAAGTTAGATCCAAGTATCTTGGAAGTGATGTTATTCCGGAAATAACATTCTTAACCAACACCGATTGGAAGTTTCTTAGGAATTACGTCCAGGAAACTGAGTTTCTGAACATGGAAAAATAATACATTCAGTGAACAATTTTTTTTTTTTTTTTTTTTTTCTTGAATTGGAGCGCACAACAGGCCCGATAGTGGCCTAGGTGTATTTCTTCGGATTTGATGTAGTATACATCCTCCTATCAACCTAACCTAACCCTAACCTAAGTGGTTTTCAGATATAAGAGCTAGTTATGGACCGATACTGAAACAATTCCTTATATGGAAGCTGTAATCAATTATGAACCGATGTGGAAAATTTTCAAGAATGATATATATATACAAAACAAATTCACATCGAGTTTTACCCTGATAGCTTTATTTATCAATGAATTAAGCGCATTCAAGTGATTATCGGATGTGGACCTTATATGGGAGATATGACCAATTATGGACCGATCCGAAAAAAGAATTCGTAAACTAATTCATATATACACAAAAATATTCATGTAGAATTTTATCCCGATAGCTTTATTTATCAATGAATTAAGCTTGCTTAAATGATTTTAGGATGTGGACCTTATATGGGAGCTAGAACCAATTGTGGACTGATCCGGAAAAAAATTCACTGAATGATTTATATCTATATACAAAACATATTCACCTCGAGTTCTACCCTGATAGCTTTATTTATCAATGAATTATGCGCATTTAAGTGATTTTCGGATGTGGACCTTATATGGGAGCCATGACCGATTATGGACCGATCCGGAATAAATTTCGTAGAGTAATTCATATATACACAAAACATACTCATTTAGAATTTTATTCCGATAGCTTTATTTATCAATGAAATATGTTCATTTAAGTGATTTTCGAAAGTGGACCTTATATGGGAACTATGACCAATTGTGGGCCGATACAGATCTAAGTCAGTAGTATGATTTATGTTCATATTATGTCAATATGTACAAAATTTTGTGTTGATACCGATACATTTGAGGATGTTATTATCGATAAATTAATTTCCGGGAATATGTACCATTGTATGGGGGGTATGAGAAATTTTGGATCGATTGTTATAATTTTAAACTAATAAATCTATAGATTTAAAAAATAATCTGTGACAAAATTTGTCGAATTATCTTTGGTAGTTTCTGAGAAAACTACTCAAGAATTAGGAAAAAAACTTAATTTTTTTTTTCGAGGTAGTCTGAAATTTTTACTCAAAACTCTTTAACCCATGAACCGATTTTGCTGATTTTCAATACGAAACTGCTTAGAAAAACAATGAATATTCTCAGTAAATTTGGTTGATTTCATTTGCTTAGTTTTAACGTGAGCGTGTTTTAACCAGACAGACAGACAGACAGACGAACAGACGGACATAGCTAAATCGACTTAGAATTTCATAAGGACCCAGAATATATATACTTTGTTGGGTCTCAGATGAATATTTTTTGCTGAATATCACCACTGATGGTGGTGGAGGGTATAAAAAGTTTACTCATTTTATTCCTCACTACTCGGGGGAGTTTTCCAGTTTTTTCCTACCGAGCGCGTCCCCGGGTGGCGGATAGGGGGTGGTGATGGACCATCTGTCCTCTCCCAGCTTTAATTTCACTTAAGCTGAGGGAGGGCAGATTGTCCACCACCTGGGAATATTATATTCCCCGCGGACCAAAAAACTGGAAAAAAAACAAATATGGAAAATAAAAATAAAAAGATAAAAGTTACGGTGCAGGGCTTAAATATCCCAGTACCGGCGGCAAGTGTTGATCTACTCGCGAGTCACGTGTCGTCGTTATCCTGCAGTCGTGAGCAAAATACTACTACGGAGGTGGGTACCTTGGCCTCCGTGGCGGACAATGCGTCAAGTGTACATCATGCCACTGGCAAAAATATAGGGGTGAAAGAGAAGGATGTACTCGGAGAGAGCTCTAAGCTACCTCAGCCTTTAAATATAGGTGAGGGTTCCGACTCTGAATCCTCAGATGATAATAATAATTCCATTATAGCAAATCCCAAAAAGGATGCAGTAGAGCAAATGGTGAAAGAGGTGAGTGATAGCGTAGCTAAACTACCTATTACTAAGAAAAGACTTTCTGGAGCACAGAGGAGGAAGTTGAAAAAGATGCTTCAGGAAATCATAGTTAGTCAATCCCACGACACTCCAAAGGAAAAATCAGACTCTCTCAAAAGATCTGAGGCAAAAAGGATCAGGTCTCCCGAGGAGTTGACAACTGAGAATAAACCTAAGAAGAAAAAGAGCTCCCCGTCTTCTAATACACAGTCGAAGCCAAGCCATACTTCACTCAAAGGAATCTCAAGTGAGAATCCTGCGTGTAAGGGTGACAACGCCAAGCCAGATATTCCGAAGACGAACACGTCGGCGAAATCAACCTCGAAGGTAAGGGAATCTCAAAAGAAGCCCCGAAAAACGAGGAAGGAGAAGCTAGACGGAGGAAAAGAGCCGCCATCTTACGCCAAAGTTGCCAGAAGTAGGCACCGGGACGATCTCTGCTATGCAGTTTACGATGCCGGTAATCCGACAGGAAAAATTCCAATAGACCAACAGAGTAAAATAGAAGACCTGGTCAACAATAAGATAGTGGACCATGCAATCGCTTCAAAGGGCAAACAACCAATAGAGAGCGAGAGCTGCGAGTTCAGCATGGGCGTGATGTTGATGAGGTTGGCATCTCACCAATGTGTTAGCACCCTAAAGAACTTGGTGGAAAGTATCCCTCCTCCCTGGGACGGCGCTAGGCTGGGACTGGCAAAGAAGAGCGAGCTTCCGGTGCTCTTAAAGTCCACTGTCTACATAAAAAGATGGGGCAGTAAACTGGCTAATGAACGTATACTAGAAATTCTTGGAGGTCAAAATGCTGAGCTGGCCGTGGAAAAATGGGATGTCTTTTACAGGAAAGAAGAACCTGAGGGAACTTTATTTGTAATAGGTATCGACCAGAAATCCATGGCTAGTCTTGCCAAGAATAAAAGTAGGGCTTACTTCGCCTCTAAAGCTGTCATATTCAAAATGGGAAGGTGTCGATTGGAAGGGCTGTTACAACAAGCCTCGAAAAGGACACTAAAAAACCTAAGACCACAGCATCAGTATCCGCTACTGATAACGTTGAGGAGTCAAATCCTAAAATCGAGGAATTTACCATTAACTCGCCAGAAGAAAGTGTAGTTGCCCTTTCCAAAATTGGGAAGGCGCCGATTGAAAGGGCTGTCGAAACCGGCCCCGACAAGGATACTAAAACTCCTAAGACAGTACCCAAAGCATCATTAGCAAGTACTGGCAATGTTGAGGAGTCAAACCCTAAAAGCGAGGAGGAAATCACTCACCCGCCAGAAGACAGAACAGCAGTGCTCTCCAGAATTGGGAATGTGTCTATTAAAAATGCTGCTATTCCTATGCCTGATAAGGACACCGCAGAGCCATCAACAGTACCCACTGCATTAATAGCCACTTCAGGCTATCCGGAGGAGTCAAATCCAAATAGCGAGGAGGTAACCACCAACTCGCTGGAAGACAGTTTAATCGATGACCATGATTGAGGTTATCCAAAAAAACCTTCATCGGAGCGAGACAGCTACCAACGCTCTGATGGCTAAAATTAACACAGGTAAAATACATATAGCTTTAATCCAGGAACCTTGGACGATTCGCAACAAGGTTTCTGGATTAAATCACGTAAATTTCCAACTTTTCTACGCTGATATAGGATCTCGCCCGAGAACATGTATCTTATGTCACAAGAACTTATGTTTTCTCCTCTCAACAGGATTATCAACATCGGATGCAACGGTGCTGAAGCAAGGTCGTGGCAACATATTCCTTGCATCTGTTTACCTGCCTTTCGATTCTCCGACACTACCACCAACGTCGGATCTGATGAAACTGGTTGAAGAGGCACAAAGAAAAAATAAGAAAATTGTAATAGGTTGTGATGCCAACTCGCACCATGTAGCTTGGGGTAGTACAAACACCAATCGCAGGGGACAAGCCCTCATGGATTTCCTTAATACTAAAGACTTGATAACATTGAACTTAGGTAATAAAGCTACCTTCGTCAATAGAATCAGAGAAGAAGTATTAGATATAACTATATGTTCAGAAGAGCTTATAAACGAAATTCAGGATTGGAGAGTTTCGGACGAGCACTCCTTTTCTGATCATCGGTACATAAGATTCAAAATACTAAGGCCACCACCAAAGCCGATAAAGTTTCGGAATAAGTCTAAAACTAATTGGACAATGTTCGGGACCTTACTAAAGAACCGTTTAGGTCAGGACACTTATCAATGTCGAAATAAAGAGGATGTAGATGCCAAAGTGGAAACGTTCACAAGTGCCCTGGTTGAATCGTTTGAGGACAGCAGCCTTCTGCGAGAGCGGAGATCTGCCCAGGAAAAACCCTGGGTAACTGGGGAGATCCGGAACCTTGGGAAGACTCTTCGCAAACTATTTAACCGGGCACGGCGTATAAAAACCGCAGTATACTGGGATGAGTATCGTAAAAAACTTGGTGAATATCAGAAATTCGTTCGAAAAGGCAAACGGGACCCCTGGAAACTTTTCTGTGAACAGGTAGATAGCGTAAATGACGTATCGAAGATAAAAAAAATCCTATCCAAAACTCATGTCGAACCAGAATCTATGATCGATGACACGGGCAGGAGGCTTGAGGATATGAAGGAGACAATGAAACTCCTAATGGACTCTCATTTCCCACCCGATATATCGAATAACATAGTTGAACCGATATTGGAGGAAGGGGAGGGTAACACGGAAATAGTTATTACAAATGAAATGGTTAAAGGGGCAATCAAGAGCTTTGCTCCCTATAAAGCTGCAGGGCCTGATGGAATTTTCCCGGCACTTTTGCAGATGGAGGCGGGACTGGTTTCCGTACATCTGTCACAGATATTCACTGCATACTTAAATGGCAAGATGCAAGGGTAATATTTATACCCAAACCAGGGAAACCAAGCTATGCGACACCTAAGTTCTATCGACCGATAAGTCTACGTCGTTCCTACTTAAAACCTTGGAACGGATAGTCGATAGTATGATTAAAAGCAGTATACCCGACAAAGACCTAAAATTTAAGCAGCATGCTTATGTAAAGGGACGATCGGTGGAAACCGCTTTAAACGAAGTTGTCCACTACATAGGTGAATCTTTCGATAGCAAACTGTATACACTGGCGGTATGCATTGACATCGAAGGCGCTTTCAATAACGTGCACACTGATACCCTTATCCAATCCCTAGACCAGTTTTATGTTGACCGGGTGCTCCGTAACTGGATCAACTACATGCTAACCCGGCGAAGACGGAAATCTGTCTTTTCACAAGAAAAACAAAAATTTCTACATATACTGAACCTTGCTTCCTGGGCAAGAAGATACCGGTGACAGACAAAGTTAAGTACTTAGGTGTAATACTTGACCGGAAATTAAAATGGAGACACCACATAGAGGATAGAATCAACAAGGCACATCGGTGCTGGGCGATATGTAGGAGAACCGTAGGCATGAAATGGGGTCTTAGTCCTACTATGACAAATTGGCTTTATAAAAGTGTAATTAGACAAATTCTAGCTTATGCTTCAATAATCTGGTGGACTGCTTTGGACAAAAAGTGTAATGTCAAACTACTACAGGGAGTTCAGCGTACATGCTGCTTGGGTATAAGTGGTGCCATGTGTACTACTTCAACCAAGGCTCTGGAAACGTTGCTAGATATTCCACCCATTGAAACATATATAAGATATGAGGTGGCGCTTACAGCCGAACGGCTCTTTACTTTAGGCGAACTGGCCAAAAACGGTTAAAGGACACGTCGTCAATGTATACTGGACACATTGGAAGGTTATACACATTCATCGGACGTGCCTGATCGCGTACCAGACACAGAATATGTCGGAAACTTTGAAACGCTAATCCCAGATAGAATGTCTTGGTCAAGCGGAACATTAGAGCAAATACCAGTAGGAATCCGTTGCTACACGGATGGCTCTAAATTAGGGGACAAAGTGGGCCTGGGGTTCTATATTGAAGACCCAGAAACAGAAATATACCACCGTTTACCTAATCATAACACAAGCTTCCAGGCAGAAGTAGGAGCAATAACGGAATGTGTAAATTGGATTAGAATAAATATGGCGCCCACAGGGCTTAATATATTTACCGACAGCCAGAAGGCAATTAGGGCGATATCAGGTGATAGAATTAAATCTAAGACCGTATTGGATTGTAAGAAAGCTTTCACTGAATACTCTCCCAGAGCACAGTGGGGCAGAATGGAAATTTTTTGGAAATAAATCTGGCATTTCTAAACGGCTGATCCGATCGGGATAAAATTTGACGTGAGCGTAGCCAAGGAGTATTCGAGTTTAAGTTTTGAAGATGAATCCTGCAGATGCCCCAGGGACGGCGCTGTGGCGGCTCAAAGTAGGGTACCTACGACATGTAAAATTTTTAAACTCGTGCCATTTTTTTGTTTTTCACCCAAATACAAAGGTTTTTATATTTTGTGAAAGCGCTCGACGAGATCTTGAAAAAACATGCTTGGACATACTACTTATCTCTTATAATATCCGAGTTATAGGCATTTAAAAATTTAGTGATACAAAATTTACCATACCTTGGTGCGCCTTTTTTTGAATACCGGGCGTAATTTTGGACCAAATGGACTCAATTTTTTCTTGTTAGTTAGACAACAAAATTTCCAATAATATACAAAAAATTTCAGATCAATATTGTTTACAGATCCAAAAATATACGTTTTTTAATCTAAAAATTCAAAAAATTTTAGATTTTTGGCGTTTTTTTGCCAAAAATGTGTCTTAACTCTTTTATTAATAAAATAAAATTTTTATTAAGAACATATAACAATTTTATAGTTTTCTAAAAGGTATCTTTACGCAGAACGCTTTGGCGTAAAAAACTTGTCCTATTTTTTGAAAATGTTGCCACTGCGTCCTTCCGAATATGACCTATTTTTTATCAAAACTTCAAATTTGGGCGACATGTTCTAAAATCCCAAAGCTGGGATCAGAAAACTGAAAGCAGTTTTGGAAACCTCAATATGTTTTCTATTTACTCCAAAAGTATTTTCCCAGCCCTGAAAGAAATGTGGACCCTATGGGCAAAAAAGTAAAAAATCCCATTTTTGGGATTTTCATTCCTATTTTTGGGAATTGCGGGATGCCCTTTGACCTTTTCAATTTTTTTTTTTGCATATTCTTATTTGAAATGACAAATTTAACAAGCGTTGAAAATTTCATTGAGTTTTGTTCATAAATAAAGATTTTGTCATATATTACATATTTGTTTAATTTCTAAAACTATGATTTATATCAAAATTTTAATAGGATCGCAGATAGCTACAACAATTTAGTCCATATTTATCCCTTAATATAATTTTTTAGTTATATATGGAAATTCTCGACCCTTTACAAAAAATTTCAAGCCAATATCTCAATTACATTCAATAATATGTTCATTTAAACCTGTGTCCTTTAATTTCATCTTTTTCATATTTTAGTATTAAGTATGACAGCACATATTTAAATCTTATATTTACCTATTTTCTATTTGTTTGCTTATCCTTATAATTGAAAGGTCCTATTATGCTTAAATTTTCAAAAATTTATAACTATTTTTTACCTAAATTTTTTCGACAGATCATTTCGTTCTGTTTCGTTTAAGATCATGTAGGTAAAAATATACAGGTAATGATAATTTCGATTCATTCACTAATAAGAAATATCAATGACTGAATTACAGGTTATAGTAATATAGTCCTAAATGTTAATAGGTAGACAATTCGTAATTTTTTACTTTGGAATACCTTATCGGAAATGACAAGAATTGGTATATAAGTAAACTTCTCAGATTTTAAGTACCATATTTAATAAATCTACAATGAAGATTACATTAAAGTACGAAGAGTTGTGTTCCGTTTTATGGAGTATATCTTCAAAAGGGCCAGAAAAAATTGAAGACATTTCAAATTATATAAAAACTACATATAGTAGAAAAGTAGACAAAACAGGCATATCAAAAATTGAAAACTTTTTAAAACTTTTTGATGTAAAAAGTAAGTCTGTGGATGGAAATCAAAAGAAATTTCGATTAAAATTTTGTAGTTGGATGGAAACTACTACGGAAATCTCAACTTACAACACATCAATAGGAGCGCCTTGCAAGTCATACGAAGACTTATGTTCAAGGTAAAAAAAAGAGGGTCACACAAAAACTTTTTTCAATCTCAAATGAGGAAATTGCTGATACATTTAACGAAATGCTGAAAAAGGAAAACCAACATATGGATGTCGTACATATTGCAACTATTCTTCCTAATGCATCACCAAAACGACTTAAGCGAATTGTGGAAAGTATACCAACTCCAACATCATAATCAAATTTTACTGAAGAGGAAGCAATAGCGCTTATGTTGGAACTGGGTCTCAGTCGAAATAAGTACCAAATATTAAGGAAAGCTCTGCATGAAAAAGGACACAATATATTACCATCATACAAGGCGATCCAGGAAAAAAAACAAACTATCCTACTAAATCAACAAAAAATAATGAAGAATTGAAAGAACTGAGAGCTGCGGAAAAAAGCAGAATCCAAGAAGAATTTAAAGTTCAGATGGGATTAAACATCGACAAACCACTTTCAAGTTGCGGTAGTACAAATGACGGTAATACGTCGAGAAGGTTTTTTCGTGATTTTGAAATTACTTCAAAAATAACTGGAATCGACAAGGAGTTGCTTCGAAGAGTTAAAACTATTTTAATGGCACTGAATAGTAAACATAAAATTAATGAAAATCGATTTGGGGAATACACATCTGAAATTTCTAAATTACTTCTATCTCTGTATCCATGGAGGGAACTAACACCAACAGTACACAAAGTATTGTGTCATGGTCAAATAATAATTGAATCGAATATTCTTCCACTTGGAGAGTTAACAGAAGAAGCCCAGGAAGCGAGGAATCGAGATTTTAAGCATGTTCAACTATTCAGCTCAAGAAAATGCTCCAGGCAATCACAGAATGAAGATATTTTTAATAGTTTACTTCTATCTTCTGATCCTGTTCTTTCAACTATGCGAAAAAGATGGATTTGTTATGAAACTCTATCATCTCAAAACAAGGAAGATTTAAAGGACTTATATTACCTTCTGGATATGTATACCGATATGACAGATTATTTTATAGAAAATAAGTAGTGTTAGGAATTAACTATATAAGTAGGTTGTAAGAATTAATTGTATTATGTTTAAGATAAACAGTTCAAATGAAAAAAGCTATTATACTAACTGATGATATTGTACTAAATTGTGTTTTATATTTCGGTGGGCGGGAAAGGTAATTTGTGTGGGGTGATTTAGGTGTTGTTGTGCGTGGCTCATAATAAAATTATATATACAATATTATAATAAAATAATTAACTAAATAATTTTTAAAAATTGTCCAAATATTTTATTCAACACCAAATGTATGTTCTGTCATACTTAATACTAAAATATGAAAAAGATGAAATTAAAGGACACAGGTTTAAATGAACATATTTTTGAATGTGATTGAGATATTGGCATGAAATTTTTTGTAAAGGGTCGAGAATATGGACTAAATTATTGTAGCTATCTGCGATCCTATTAAAATTTTGATATAAATCATAGTTTTAGAAATTAAACAAATATGTAATATATGACAAAATCTTTATTTATGAACAAAACTCAATGAAATTTTCAACGCTTGTTAAATTTGTCATTTCAAATAAGAATATGCAAAAAAAAAAATTGAAAAGGTCAAAGGGCATCCCGCAATTCCCAAAAATAGGAATGAAAATCCCAAAAATGGGATTTTTTACTTTTTTGCCCATAGGGTCCACATTTCTTTCAGGGCTGTGAAAATACTTTTGGAGTAAATAGAAAACATATTGAGGTTTCCAAAACTGCTTTCAGTTTTCTGATCCCAGCTTTGGGATTTTAGAACATGTCGCCCAAATTTGAAGTTTTGATAAAAAATAGGTCATATTCGGAAGGACGCAGTGGCAACATTTTCAAAAAATAGGACAAGTTTTTTACGCCAAAGCGTTCTGCGTAAAGATACCTTTTAGAAAACTATAAAATTGTTATATGTTCTTAATAAAAATTTTATTTTATTAATAAAAGAGTTAAGACACATTTTTGGCAAAAAAACGCCAAAAATCTAAAATTTTTTGAATTTTTAAATTAAAAAACGTATATTTTTGGATCTGTAAACGATATTGATCTGAAATTTTTTGTATATTATTGGAAATTTGTTGTCTAACTAACAAGAAAAAATTGAGTCCATTTGGTCCAAAATTACGCCCGGTATTCAAAAAAAGGCGGACCAAGGTATGGTAAATTTTGTATCACTAAATTTTTAAATGCCTATAACTCGGATATTATAAGAGATAAGTAGTATTTTCAAGATCTCGTCGAGCGCTTTCACAAAATATAAAAACCTTTGTATTTGGGTGAAAAACAAAAAAATGGCACGAGTTTAAAAATTTTACATGTCGTAGGTACCCTACTTTGAGCCGCCACAGCGCCGTCCCTGGGGCATCTGCAGGGTTCATCTTCAAAACTTAAACTCAAATTTTATAAATTTTATCCCGATCGGATCAGCCGTTTAGAAATGCCAGATTTATTTCCAAAAAATGTCCATTCTGCCCCACTGTGCAGAGGTAAGGTTCACATCATATGGGTACCAGGCCACTCGGGAGTAGTCGGCAACGAAAGGGCGAATGTAATAGCTTTAAAGGGAAGGGAGCTCGATGTAGTTAACCTGACAAACGCAAAACCATTCGACGCAACAAAAGCTGAATTCAAAATATGGATGAGAGAATCCCATAAGGCCTCTTGGAATAATGAAACGGTGGGTAGAACCACAAAGATTCTATGGGGTGACCCTGATGAGAGCAAGACGAGAAATCTCCTCAAAATGAGCAAGTCTGAGGTTAGTATGATGGTACGTATTCTGAGTGGACACACAGGATTACGTGCACATCTATACAAAATTGGACGTGCGGATTCAGACGAATGTAGAGCATGTGGAGAGGACAGTGAAACTCTGGAGCACTTTCTTTGCCATTGTCAGGCATTCGTCGAAGTATCTTGGAAGTGATGTTATTCCGGAAATAACATTCTTAACCAACACCGATTGGAAAATTCTTAGGAATTACGTCCAGGAAACTGAGTTTCTGAATATGGAAAAATAATACATTCAGTAAACAATTTTTTTTTTTCATGATAAGGAGCGCACAACAGGCCCGATAGTGGCCTAGGTGTATTTCTTCGGATTTGATGTAGTATACATCCTCCTATCAACCTAACCTAACCTAACCCTATTCCTCACGAAGAGATTACATCACAATTTACAAAGCTAAAAGATTCCAAAATTATAATTCTAATAATATCTAGTAAGGTAAAACTATAATATACATATTTAACTTAGGAGAAAGAATAATTCTTGACTTAAAGCATAACGTGCTAATTTTTCCCTAACTTATTCATGTTTCAAAAAATGCTGAAGTTCTCCTTATAAAGAAACTCCTTTGCAATTTTTTTGTGATCTTATAAAGCTATAAAAGAAATTTCATTGGATTTGAACAATATTTATAAAAGAAACCAACACAGTACCAAAAATACTACCCATACCCTCTTTCTCCATTGAATTATTCAAATTCATGTATTTTGTTTAATATATTTTGTATCATTTCAGAAATCGATGTTGTAGAACATTTATTAAGAAAATCACGTCAGAGACGAACCTTTCTCTCTTTAATGATGTTTTGCAAAAACATTTTTCAAAAACACATATTTTGACCGATTACGAAAAAATATTAATAAAAAATTTATATTTCTCAAATTTCATAAAACTACAAAAAATGTAGCAAAGGAACGCATAATAAGCCGTTTTTGCACATTTAGTTTGAATTTCTTTTTATACCCTCCACCACCATCAGTGGTGATAGAGGGTATATACAAGTTTGTCATTCCATGTGTAACACCAAAAAATATTCATCTGAGACCCAACAAAGTATATATATTCTGGGTCCTTATGAAATTCTAAGTCGATTTAGCTATGTCCGTCTGTTCGTCTGTCTGTCTGTCTGGTTAAAACACGCCCACACACAAAAAAAAAAATATTGTGATGGTAAATAATTTTAGCATTTGATGATTTTGCTATTGGGATGAATAAAAACTTGTTGTAGAAAATAAAAACCTTTTGTCGCAAGAAATTTTCCAACAATATTTATTTTACCACAACAACATGAAAGTATTTGAAGTTATTTAACAGCAAAATTATTTGTTGCAAATAGAATAACTTTTGTCGTTAAAGGTTTTCCTCTGAAATAACGGTACATTGAAAATTGCTGTTGACGTAAGTGATTTGCATTTGCAGGAAATATCAATTTTTTGTTGACATAAAAGATTTAATTTTTGAATCAAATAATATTAATTTTGTCGTAAAAAATGTGCAGTTGGCAATTTCATGATTGGTAGAGTTGTGTCGCTCTGAACTAAAACGCTCTTTTTTTACTGATTCAGTTAAAAGGTTACACTACGACTACAAAACAATAACAAAAACAACAGGTAATTTCTTATTTTGTGATACACTAAAACAATGTGTCAATGTTGTTTTTGTAATTGAATTGTAGACGTAGTATAACCTTTTAACTGAATCAGTAAAAAAAGAGCGTTTTAGTTCAGAGCGACACAACTCTAATGATTGGTACTTTATTATCATTGCGCTCAGTATTGAGTAGTTTGTCGGTGTAAAACAAGTGAAAAGTGAGTTTTTAAGTTTTAAAATAATTAAAATAAAAATTAATGTGTTTCAAATAAACAATGTCGGAAGACATTTTTCAAGAAACCATTTGTACTGTGGATTTGTCCAATGAAGTGGTTGTATTGCTTTTAACTATGAATATTTCAATAGAAACAATTTCTGCATTCATAGAATGCGGCATCAACAAAGTTGATATTTTGAAAATAATGCATTCAAAAGACATCGACGAAGTATTTTCAAAATTAGGAAGG